>NW_026849094.1:0-155734 GCF_030867785.1 Colletotrichum acutatum
CCCCGTAGCTTCGATGAGCGCCAGACATCCTTTGGGATAGGCTCGACTTGAGGAGACTTGCGCATCGGCCGAGACAACCTCGTTCGCCGTTTAAAGTGTGACGACTCCGTACTATGTGATAGAAGCCTGTCCAGGACTGCTTGACTATTCCAGAAGTCGCCAGAAAGATGACCGGCATCCTTCGCGGCAAAAGGGCGCGTGGACGGCTATCGAAACCTTCAGAGTTCAGGCGCCGTATCCTGAGGGCGGCAAGCGTTTCTTCCGACGACGATATCCCGGCGGCCATCATAGCCTTATTTTACTTTGAACTGTTTTTCCTCTGTGATTGCGTTCGTTTCTGCATCTGCACAAACTCGTCACTGCAAACCCCTTTCTACCCCTTTTCTGCACCTGTCGAGCTTGCGAACCGCCATCTCCAAAAACTCTGTCACCGCGCCCTCCCCTCCACCAGGTCCTCGTAAGATAGCATCTTGTTCTATATCCTTGGCCACCAGTAACCGTGTCATTCTCCAGTCAATTCTCATCCTCAGTTCCCATAGAGCGAGGTGCTTTGCTCTCCGACTACGCAAATGTTGCAGCCGGCCAAAGAGTGAAAGCTGCCTCCCTCCGGCCCTGTATCCGTGTAAGGCCGCTTCACCCGACGGGCGAGTCTATGTCGTCTGACGACCAATTTCACAGCGTCAGCAGAGAAGCCAGAACTCGAGTATTCGTCTTTAGCCCCGTTCCGAATCCGCTCCGAGCGGGGCCCGGATGACCGTCACGTCGCGGGGGAACGGATCACGGGCGTTTCGGCGGGGCTTGGGCCCGGCCCCTACCGCCGATTGGATAGTTTCAGGGGCGGGGGTCCAGGCCCATGACCCGGATTTGATGTTTCTCACGTGGCTGGATGACTGAGCTTTTATCAGTAGCTTTCGCCGAGAGGACTAGATGAGGATATTACCAATATGTGTGAATTCCTCTCCATTCGCCGATTCGTTGTGCGGCTGTGGAAATGACTTCCACCAACCACGAATATGGCTCAGCTTGACTGCTCGCCTCTACGGATACCTTGATCTGTTTCGCGGGGTTTTCAGGCTGTCACAGCTGCCACCCAACCAAGCTATCCGTAGGGCCTCGTCTTCTGGGATGTCTTGACGAGCTCAGCACGGCTGATGCAGGACTGACCTTAGGTACCTACTACGTAGGTAGTTCAATGTCTCATCGAGGAAAAGCCACCTGAAAAGCCCTCCGTTCAACTGGAACTAGTTACACTACCTAACATAAGATGTAGATCAACGGCGCTTGACCTCATTCCTGCTCTCAGTCCATCGCATACTCAAAGTGGCTGAGCGATGTCATGGTATTTTAGGATGGAGGCACAGAACTTAATCTAAGGTAGGTATGGCATTCTCAAGTATACCAAAGAACATTTGGTACACCTATCCAACTATCTCAACGCAAGCCACCTGCTGTTGGCCCCATCTCTAGGGTATGCCATCTGTGCTACTTCACCAGCATACCTCTGCGTGGCAGCCTAGTAGGTAGCTGTTGCCTTCATCGAAGGAATGGCACAATGCACATTCGCACTCTTGAGAAGAATAATTATCGATGCCTCTGTGAAATGGCATGGTCCCCAAATACCGTTTGCTAGCAGTAATGCGGGCGACAAAGTCATCAAAGTAAGGTAGCAGCGTCGTCTCGAGCGTCTGGCCATGAGACAGACGCGGAACTTGAGCAACTCTGAGACATGCCTACAGTGTCTTCCATTGATAATAGACTGCCAATGTGTGACGAAACACCCATGGAGAACCCAGCCCGCATAGTTTGCACTGCCTACTACACATCCGTGGCTAACAAGCACAAAGTACTTCGTACCCGGATTGGCCTTCAATAGCGAGTTGAACAGAATCAACCTGAACGAACAAACTCTTCTGGGCTGTGATCCACAGTGACTAGCAAGTTCCTTCGAGCCTTTTTTCATTTCTGGGATCTGCCAATACTGCCTGAAAAGTCAATTCAGAGAATGACAGGCTGGGCGAGAGGACCTCTGTGCCTCCCAGCCACCAGGTCATCCGCCCAATTCCACTCCGCTCGACGTCGATCAGCAGAACTGACCGCCTCTGTAGATCGCGGGAGGCGTCTTTAGTCATCCCATCTTCTAACAGAGGTTGCGGTTCAAGACACTTAGCGGTTGCGGGACCTTGAGAGCCTGCCGCCTTTCAAAGTGGACGGAAACGTCATGTCCCAAAGAGAAACACTAGAAAAGAACTGAGTCGGCATCGACCTTAGATTGGCAGAAGAAACGGCCTGGGAAGGTTCCGGGGGGGGGGGGGGACAACCAAGGCCGTGCTTTTGCGGCCAGCTGACTTGTCGATCCAGCAGGATCCCTTGTAGGCGGAAGAGAAGCCGGAGCTGGGTCTGTCTGACGGTCTGTGGCATGAAGCCGGGGCCAAGGATGGATCTGGGGTAATTGAGGCTTTCTCCCAGACGCCGGCGCGGCGGCTGCTCTGAAGTCTGACTTTCAAAGACAGAGAGACATGCAGTTGCATGAGTCGTTAAGGTTGTCTGGGGTTGCGGCAAAGGAGGGGGCTAATTCTAATTGGAAAACTCTTGCCATCTGAGCTTCTGGCATGTTTGGGATGGCGTCCCTTGGAATTTCTGAACTGATAGCAGGCAGGGTCGCGGACTACCTACTCTCGCTTCATTCATTCCGGCGCTGAAACCATTGGGCAGAAGAAGACAGTGCTTGTGCTTTGGACGAACAGTCTACTCAACTGAGCAATGTGGGAGAGTTGAAACCGTCATTCCTTACCTAACACGCCTAGGTAGGCGTTATAGAGCACATTGCAATGGATCATCATCGATATTTGAGCTCTCTGCCGATGGGGGAGACGAAGAGGTGATCAGTAAACAAGAAAGACTGGCAGTTCGATTAGTCAGACCAGACGATTGGGGGCGCACAACCGGGTACGCCATTGTTGTCAATGGGACGCCGTGGTAATGTCTAGGGAAGAATACTCAGAGGCGGGATCTCGATTCGGCACCACTACCCCGTCGGTGGGCTGGGAAAGTGTAAGCGTTCCCGTGAGTTTGCTGACTATTCTTAGCGAGAAGGCTTTCGAGAAGCTAGTGGTCTGAAAGAATAGAAGGATGCAGGGTATGTGTGAGCGGCAGGGATGATCGGGATGACGAAGATTCTCGGATTAGTCGGTGAAGCGGACAGCATCGAAGAAATAGAAAGAAGTCGAAGAGGCACAGAGGGAGTCAAACGGACAGCATTCGAGGGTGTCGCGCTGCAGCAACGTGCTCACCCTGCACACCCCGCATGCTGGGAACTTGAGGTGATTCGACAGTCGATGCTCAGGAATGCGTTAGTAGTCACCGTGCTGAGATTCTGAACTCACCCTATCGCCGATTGGATTTGGATGTCAGGGATGGCGGGAAAGGCGACATCATGCGGGCAGAACGCTTGGCGCGGGCGTCTTGGAGTGAGTTGAAGTCGATCTCAGCTATCAAAGCTGTGAGGTGTCCAAGTGAGTAGAGGGGATGCTACAGAGCAGGATTGAGGTGGGAGATCCCCCGGTGAGCAGCATTGGTGGTGGGAGACCACCGCATATGGTATTGTCACCTCACATGAGCGTCGTGAGATGGTGGTGCCAGCGGCTGTGGTGAACTGCCGTTGCGAAGACGCATTGGGGCCAGACGAAACGGGTTTATGACACCGTCAAGCCTGTCTCGACTCCTCGCGTGGGTCGTCGTTCGGAGCGGCGTGTGGAGCACGTTTTCTTCGCGACAGTCTTTCCGGCTTCGAGACTCCCTTTGCTCCGCTGAGAACTCACATACCGTTCCACAGCACCCCGAGCATTGGGTTGCGCCCCTGAATTGCTGGCAGGCTGCAGGGTGGCTAACGGCGTTTCTCTGCGGCAATTTGGTCGACGACATCTCTATCTTTGCTGAAGTTGACGCAATGGGAGTGTGTAAGATGGCACGCTTCAACATGTCGAGATCTGGCCGAGGTGACCGGTGAGCAGATAGAGGAGCATGCAGCTGCACACCGGTGAACGTTACCTAAGACCTTGCACGAAAGGGTTGCTGAACACTTGTCCTGCAGTGGTGGTATTTGCCATGGAATAGGTGTGTACACATTGGTGGGTGTGGCACGCGTGCCATGACAAACTGGGAATGCCAGCAGTCATGGCAAAGACTCAAAAGCGCGTGAGAAAGAGTACGAAGCAACGTCAGGCATTCGTAGAGGCCCCCCCCCCCCCAATTGAATGACCAGTTTAGACTGCGGTTCTTGCGAGGCTCTGCAACCCCCGTTTGGAGTGAATTAGTTCTATATGTAATTGATAGAGTTGTAGTGTGGAGAGAGAGAGAGAGAGAGAGAGAGAGAGAGAGAGAGAGAGAGAGAGAGAGAGAGAGAGAGAGAGAGAGAGGGTGTGTGTGTGTGTGTGTGTGTGTGTGTGTGTGTGTGTGTGTATGTGTATGTGTGTAGCAGATCACTCGTCGTCACCCTTCCTTCCCGAGCCGGTGAACGTCAGTCAAGTATCGATCTCTACTGGCTTCGTCGTAGATGCCAATGGGTATTCTATGGAATCTGCGATTCTCAAGGTCTTCTTTGAGACAACGTTGATATTGGACCGGAAGTTGTTTGAACAACGTTTGCTCCGGCTTCATCGGAGTCAGAAACAGCACGAGGCGATTTCAATCTCTCTGCCACTTGTTGTAAACTTGAGACACCCCGGACTGGGGATGCCCAATAGAGATCAGCGCAGTCTTGAGGGGTCGGCTTGAGCCAGGTCGTTTGCATACTCGAAGGGATCCATCCCGGATGGCCCATCGACGATCTGAGTGTCCCTCACAGAGATCCGCAGCCCCCAAAACAAAGGAGGGGTGACAACCTGGGACCGGCGGCGCCGTCAAGAGGACCCTACGGTCAAGCAGGAACGCAGGAAACCGCGGGCAGCGAGTATTGAACGCAGCTTGAGGCGGAGACTTTTCTGATTTTGACGGGGCCAACAGGCTGAGGTGCCGTGGTGCCGCGAATGTGACGGTGTATTTTCGAGTAGCATGCACCAGAAGGCTATTTCGTGGCACGATAGGATACAAGCAAAGCCACACATGGCTACGTCGCGACGAGGGTGTTCAGTATCAGCACTCCGAGAGGAGGTTCCCTCTCCTATTAGCTACTACACCTCTTGACGAGGAGACCAGCTGATGGTGTCTCACCTCGATGGCATGGGCTGGGACGGGAAGCCCCAATGCAAGTGCCATCTAGCATGCCCTGCACTCTAGTCCCCGGCGGGACCAACATGCGGCGTCGGCTTGTACTGACTAACCGGCGGAAACGCGGATGTCATCCATCCAAAGTCGAGCGGTGTCAGCTAGACAAACGAGGGTTGCGTGGGTTGTCGCCAACCAAAAGGTCCCCTGTACTCTGTCGTAGGTGGTACTGGATTACCTACGTCGCTCAACAATGGACTTGGAGTGGAGGAGTGGCCGTTGAAAAAACAGTTGTGCTCTAGCTCGTTGTCCTTGTGTCTCCTGTGACGAACTCTGTGGACAGTGGCCTCGGCTTCGGCGTTGAAAGGCCGGGGCTGAGAGCTGGAGGACCGAAGATGGGATAGCCGTGTTTACGAGAATGGCATTTGACTGTTGGACCCTTGGGGAGGTGTTTTTGGAGGGTCCAGATGAGTTGGCCATTAAGCCGCGCCCGTCTGTGTATTAGTGACCCATGAATGGCATTTTGCGAGAGACAGGCATCTTTGGCTAGCGTGCCGCGCAAGGGAGCCGGAGGAGCAGAGTTTCCCATGTGGCCGTGTCAAAACTTTGGGCTGGTGTTTCTGGCGCTCTCCCTTGGTGTTAAGACAAGGTCGTCTTGGGCTGAAGTTTGAAGAAGGGATGCAGTACGTGTATCATGTCGGAAGTAAAGGCAAAAGAGCAGCACTGCAGAGAGGGGACGAAAGCGTTGATTTGCCCGCCGAGTCCACTGTTACCATTTGGAGGGCGCAAGGGAGATGAATAACGACACCAAAGATAAGGCAGGGTGGAAAGCAAAACAAAGCTCGAGAGATACGATAGGACCGACTCTTTGCCGAGCACGGTGATTGTCTGTCTATCCGTACAGACACCGGAGTGTTGCGTGTGGGTGTGCCAAAGACCGGGAGTTGAGGGTGGTAGGGCAAGGCAGGCCGTGGGTTTGGAGGGTCTCGATGCATGGTGTAAGTGTTGCTGCGCAGGATTTCTTGCATGGCCGTTGTTGATTTTCGTCTTGTCCTTGGTAACTCGTTTCTTTTCCCGGGTTGTCGTCTTCTAGCTCTCCCTCCTCTTTTTCCTGTTCCCACCCCTCCGCAGGTCTTCGGAGCCCCCCGGTTTCTCCGCCTGCCTGATACCTGGGGTGCCAGTGAGGCATGTGAGTGATTGGCGGCGTGTGTCGTGACTCCTGAGGCAGTTTGGAAGAGACCGTGATGGCGATGAGGCAAAGAAATAAAGAGTATCCGTAAAAGCATTTCCATGCTGGTAATACCGAGTGAGCATGGAACCTTGAAGCAAGAAGCCTTGGACTGACCACAACAACTCTGCCCTGTTCGCTGGACCGTTGTTGATTTGTTTCTAGCGGACAAAACCTCCGAGTGGTCCCTCAGTGGCGGCCCCTCCGCCAGCCCAGTGAAGCCGAAGCGTGATGCAATGGCCAGGGCCCAGGGCAGGGCCAGTGTCCCGATTCCCGTCTCGTCCAATGTGTGACTCGAGGTGGTGCGGTGGTGAGGTGGTGGTCTTCTCCGCCCTCTCTTGTCCCGTCTTCCTACCTGCGGTACGTGTCCCGTGCCTGTGAGTACACAGTACCTGCCCGCCCAGCCAGGTACCTAGGAGGGTAGCGTCAAGTGAGGGCAAGTACGGCAGGCGGGCACCTTCTTGGATTCTCCTCTGCTCCTGCCCCTTCCCTTCCCCTCCACTTTCCCCCCCAAAAGCCCCAAAAAGTCACACCCGACTCCCCGACTCTCTCGCTCGTGTTTTAGCGACCGAGCTAACTGATTATGGCCCTAGACTGCATTGAGTAGAAGAACGCTGCGTCGCATACAGATTTGGCGTATTATGCATGTACATCTACTGGGTCGAGTCCCGTACATCATCACTTGATTGGCCAGACGGGATCTTATCCCCGCTTTATCCGCCCACCCTGACCACTGGATGCTTCTCAAGACCCATAATAAAGGACGCGACCACTGAGCACCTCTTGCCTTGCTTGCTTCAAGGCGTGGATAGTGCTGGCTCGGTTTGACTGGGCTCCTGCCGACCTGATTGAGACTGACCTGGAGAGTTTCTCCTCTGTACCTTCCACCCACGTACCTTAGCTGAGGGCTGCTAAGTGCTAAACGCAAAAAGGCCAACGCAAAGACGGTAATGAGTGACTGACACCATCATCACAAAGGGTCACCCTGCGGCGTGAACTTTTGCCTGTGCCGTTCCCTGGGATCTTTTTTTTTTCTTCCTACCAGAGTTTTCTTTTGGTGTTTTATTTGACGACGACACACAAGGTCCAGTACGGCCAACGACCTTTGCGAGCTCTGGCCCTGACTGCAACGCCTATCGTCGCGTTCACCTTCGCGTCTCCCATCGTCGACTCATTCCGTCCTCGCCCGTCTTTCGAATAGACAACGAAGAAACCTTGGTCGGTCCACCAGAACTACCACCGACCACTGGCATTCGATCATTCACTTCGGTCCACGTCGAGCCCACCCCTTCCGACTCCCAAGCTCCTTTCCTGGAGTCTTCGACCGCTTGTCGCCGACAATACCTTCACTTCTCCTTCCACGCCTCCGCACCAGAGTGGGCAGTGCCTTGTGTCCAACACTAGAGCTCTCATCGCTACTTTGTGCCTTGGACCCTTTCGCTTCGATTCCCGTCATGTCTCGTGGTCTGGCTTGCCTTTAGTCTTGGCCCTTTGCCAGACAACCTGGCCCTTACTCGGTCTTTCGAGTTGAACCAATTCGCGACTTGCAACAGCCACGACATCTTCACGCCCTACCTCGAATACTCACTCCCCAAAAAGTCCTCGCTTGCCGAGACGATTCAAAACGGCCAATGGTATCGACACAATTCGGGATCTCACCCGCTTCTCTCCCACAATGGAACCACCGCAACTCAACATGCTGGCGCCACCGGCCGTGACCTCTCTTCGGGCACAGGCCGGCGTCATGGAACGATCTTTGAGCGAAGATATTCGAGAGGAACGAGAAGAACTACGTGAAGCTGCCGAGCAGACTCTCAACGTCATTCTCGACCTCAACCTCGACGGCACTATTCGATGGGTCAGTCCGTCATGGACCGATGTGATAGGCACTCTGCCCGATTCGGTCAAAGGAACTGCGATAGCCGACCTGATCGTTAGCGAGAACAACACGGCATTCGCAGATACCGTAGAGTACATGAAGAAGGACGACTCGCGGAGCCATAGAGTACGCTTCGCCGTCACAATGGGTCCACTGTCTAGGTTGCTACCCATCGAAGGCCTTCAAGACCAGGAGCCCAACGAGGTCGACGGAGGGGTTCCCGAGGCAATTGATCTGGAAGCCCAGGGCATCATGGTTTACGATGGTGTCTCGGGGGGAGAGAGCCATGTAAGTACCCATACTGCCCTTATTAGCCTGACTTCCTTGCTAACAAAGCGCCTGCTAGACAATGTGGATGATCCGACCCTATATTGCACCCAGAGAGATCAAGATTGACCTCCCTGCCTTGATCGTCGACTCTCTTGGATCCGGTGCTGAAGTCCTCGCCAGCTATCTTACGCAGCTAGCCGAGTCTGGCGTCGATGACCCCGAAAACCACCCGCCGCCTTTGCCCGTTCTGTGTCGTATTTGCGAGCGACAAATTTCTCCTTGGTGGTTCGAAAAACACACCGACCTGTGCCTGCAGGAGCATCGGGCAGAGATGGATGTGCAGATGGCGCAGGACAGTCTGACGGACCACCGACACTCCATTGTGAAAGTTCTCGATGCTCTCGAGGCGAGGAAAAGCCGGCCACTCACAGGCGACCAACTTTCTGGCCCAGCTGCTGAGTACAAGGGCTTGCCAATTGGTCCTCCTCTGTCAGCCTCGTCATCCCCCGGAAGTTCCGTTTCGCAATCGAGAGAAAGATCAGGTGGTTTTGGTCATTCCAGAGCTCGCTCTTTCGCCATCAGACGTCCTCAGGCAAGAATCGTGGAGCTGCTGCTTGACCTTTGCGATACCGCCATCGAAGTCAGCACTCCAGCGGTGAAGGAGGCTTCATCACAAAATCCTGGTGAGATCAGGACGCAATCTCCTCAGTCCGAATCCCGCATCTCACAAGTCATGCAATGGCAATCGCCCAGTACCAACACTCTGGAACAGGAACAGGGCTTAGCTCTGCTCTGCGCCGACACTGAAAAGGCTGCGAAAACCAAGGTTGAAGCAGTCTTCAGACACCGGAAAATCATCGAGTATGCGGAGCGCATTAGGATTGAGTTCGCTGTCATCGTGCAGGACTGCATAGATGAGGCAATGCGGAAAGCAGCTCGAATCGCAGCTGGTCGGCTGAGCGATTCGACCGAAGACGAGGAAGAGGAGCAAGCTACACCGGCGCAGGAGGAGCTCTTCTTCCAGGGATCTTTTGAAAATCCTTCAGCCCTTGCGGCTGCTCTGCAAAACGTCAGCCTCAATGACAACACCGACAGACCAAGACCTACCTCCTTTGTGGAATCAGCGCGCTCAAGCAGCCCTAGAGAGTGCCCGACGCCAAGATCGAATTTGGGGGGTCTGAACCCAAATGCACCTGCCCGCGAGTCTCGGCGAGAGTCCTTGCTTTTCGAGAGTGACGCTGGAGACAGCGATGGAAGCATTCGCTCTTCTTCGGTGGCTTCCCGACAGCCACCGCGTACCGACTCTCCGATTTCTGAATTCGGCGATCTTCGTCGTGCAGCTAGCTCGAGACAACATCATCGCAGAAGCATCATTCTACCCGGTACGTCTTCGCCTCGACGACAAGAATCACCTTCGCGTATGAACCAACCGTCATCTCCTCTACGAATCATCAAGCCGCGCAATTTCCCGTTTCCACAAGATGGCATTACGTCGCCAGAAGCATCACCCTTGCTACCCGGGAGTGATTTCAGCTCTCCAGCTCATTTGCCAGCGAATCACCACCGTCGACAGTCCTCAGCAGCCATGTCCGAATTTGTCATGAAAGGTCCGCCATCCCCTAGAATGGCTGCCCACCAGCCTCCCCCTCAGGCAAGGCCGGCGCCTCCTTCCATCAAAGATTTCGAGATCATCAAGCCAATCAGCAAAGGCGCTTTTGGCAGTGTCTACTTGTCCAAGAAGAAGTCAACTGGAGAATACTTCGCTATCAAAGTATTGAAGAAGGCAGACATGGTTGCCAAGAATCAGGTGGGCAACGTAAAGGCTGAACGCGCCATCATGATGTGGCAAGGCACCAGTGAATTCGTCGCCAAGCTCTACTGGACCTTTTCCAGCAAAGATTACCTGTATCTCGTAATGGAGTATCTCAACGGTGGCGATTGTGCGTCTCTGATCAAGGTTCTGGGTGGTCTTCCGGAAGACTGGGTGAAGAAATACCTGGGCGAGGTGGTTCTTGGCGTGGAACACTTGCATAGTCGGAGCATCATCCACCGTGATCTCAAGCCAGACAATTTGCTCATCGACCAGAAGGGTCACTTGAAGCTCACGGATTTCGGTCTATCGCGCATGGGTTTAGTTGGGCGACAGAAGCGAGCGCTGGACAATCAGAATTCCGATCCCACGCCCGATCTCCTCAAGCAGGGGCCATTTGCCCGCTCAGCATCTCTGGCATCGTCTCGGTCAACCTCGCTCGACCTTCATGGCCACACTCACTCACCTAGCATGACGCCGCAGATGACACCTGACACTGGCTCCAGCGGGGGCCAGCCCTCATACTTTGCCTTGGGAGGGCCAGAGGCCCGACGAGTCTCCAGCCACCGTAGCGATAGCGGTGGTAGCGAAACCCTTGCTCGCATGCTCAATAGCTTTTCCTTGACCGACCAAGAGCACAATGCCTCGGCCCAAAACACGCAGCCGACGCAGGATGATGCGAGCGAAAGCACCGGACAACCTTCGCCAGACATGGCGGCACTCCACCACACCAGCACTCAGTCCAGCATCGACTACCTGGGAAAGAATACTCCGCCGCAGTCTACGATGATGCCTCCGCCGATGGCTCTGTTCGATCCCGAAGACACTAATCGCCGTTTCGTGGGGACACCCGACTACCTCGCCCCCGAGACTATCAAAGGTGAGAAGCAAGACGAGACCAGTGATTGGTGGTCTGTTGGCTGCATCATGTTTGAATTCCTCTACGGATTTCCGCCGTTCCATGCCGACGAAGCTGAGCAAGTCTTTGAAAATATCCTCGCACGCAAGATTCAGTGGCCGGATGAGAACGAATGCGAACCAATCTCAGATGAGGCGAAAGATCTGATCAACAAGCTGCTCTGTATGGAGCCCCAGTCGCGCCTTGGAGCCAATCGAGAGGATAAATTCCCTTGCGGTGGAGACGAGATTCGCAGCCATTCTTGGTTTGAGGGTGTCAACTGGGAGACTTTGTTGGAGGACGAGGCTCAGTTCGTTCCTCAGCTCGAGCACCCCGAAGATACTGAGTACTTTGACGCTCGTGGCGCCGTATTGCAGTCTTTTGCCGAAGAGATGGAGGATCAGCTCTCACCGCCAGTCTCTGGCGCAGGCTCTGACTACCATGACCGACCGCATGATGCCTTGTCCAGGGTTCGATCTCAAGTCAACTCGATCAAACGCAACTTGATGCCTCTCCACATCCCTCCACACGTTCGGGACTTGAAGAGTAGACGGCTTAGTGAGCCTGTAGTTGCCGATGACTTTGGCAGCTTCGCCTTCAAGAATCTTCCTGTACTTGAAAAGGCCAATAAGGACGTCATTCAAAAACTCAGAGCAGAGGCATTGGCATCTCAAAATAAACCTACCGTCGTGAGTCCAGGCGGCAGTGTTACTTCGCCTGGTCCAGCTCTCGAGGGCAGCCCAGTACTTGCCAATCCTATTCAAAGAACAATTTCCAACGCGAAGAACCGACCTCAATCACCGTCCGGCCTCAGTCATGCGGCCTCGTCTCCGAGCAGGGCATCTCAGCCATCGTCGCCACTGCTAGTCTCGTTCGTCGCAGGCCAAGGCAGCGAAGGCCGGCGCAAGGCCTCCAGTAACTCCTCCAGCCTTTCACAGCAATCGAGCGCTCATCAGCCTGCGTCTCTCGACATTCCCCGAGTGCCACCGAGCTTGCAGAAGGCAGCAACAAGTGTAGCTGCATCCCCCGTCAAGGGTCGTGGGGCTGCACCTCCACCGCCGCTGGCTCTCTCGCCGCAGAAGATCGTGTCAACGCCCAGACAGGCCTCAAGCAGCCGATCGAGATCTTTGACTGTTGGCTCGCAATCCCAAGAGGGGAGCCCCATTACCTCCGACGTTCTATCGCACCACCGCAATCGTCGCAGCCAGGTCTTCGACATGTCACCCTCGTCGTCCGACAACGAGGGTGAAAAGCACAATGCACTTCTCCGAGTGCAGCGTCGCCGCCAGAGTTCCCGTCGCCTTTCCCAAATTGCTTTTGATGGGGGCCCGATGTTCCGCCCACTGGATGTCTTAATCTGCGAGGATCATCCGGTCTCCCGCATGGTCATGGAAAAGCTCCTGGAGAAGTTGCGCTGTCGTACCATTTCGGTATCGAATGGATCAGAAGCTGTCAGATACGCCATGAGCGAGATCAAATTTGACATCATCTTCTTGGAGTACAGGTTGCCCCAGATTAATGGCGCTGATGTGGCCCGCATGATTCGGGAGACTAAAAACACGAACTCGCATACCCCCATCGTCGCAATCACGGCATATCTCAAAGAGTTGCAAGCTCCACATTATTTTGATTCTCTCATTGAGAAGCCTATCTCGAGTTCAAAGCTCACCGAAGTTCTCAAGAATCTTTGTCAGTGGAAGCCGGAATCGCCTGGCGTCAATTTCTCAATGTCCCTTGGACACTCTCACCCTGTGCCCTCTGGCCTTCGTCAAACCAGCTCTCGAGCAGACGATAGCCCGACTTCAAGTTCATCGCTGTACGCTGGACGACCAGGTAGCAGCCTTATCACTTCGCGTGAGGACTCCATCAGCTCTAGTCTCTTCGGCGACTCAGAGTCAGTGTCGACAGATGATGTGCCAGTAGTGATCAGCAGAAAGGCTACTGGCGACTGGGACGAAGGTGGCCTGGGCATCAGCCAGGACGAAGTCATCCAACCGGTCAAATCACCAAAGTCACTGCCACAGCTCCCACAGCTAGTGACGCAACAGTCTGCTCCAGGTCAGCTGGAGCATAGTCGACGATCGGCACCGCCGCCTTCGGTAGAGAAGCTGAAAGCCCGGAAAGAGCACATGGAGAAGCGCCTTGCCGAGGGTACAGATTCGGCTGACGATGAAGACGAAGAGCTTGGCTCCGGCCGGGACAAGTTATTCCGAGGCAAACCTTTACTGCCGAGCTCCAAGCTAGGAATCGAAATGATGAGGGCCGATAGTCACGACAGTGTCACCTTTGGGTCTGAAAGTACGCCGGAGCCTGTCACACAAGTCGTGACACCTTCCAAGGAAATTGACATGCCTTCGTACGAGACTTTACGAGCAGCAGCCACGCGTACGCCCCCGGATAATGGCATAGGCTCAGAAGACAAGACACCCGGTTCCGACGTTGACGAGACGCCGAAGCCGGTTCCAACAAACAGAGAGGACGCAGACGAAGCGCCAACACCAAGGCCTTTGGTGGATCGATATGTGGTATCGGAGAACTAAGAGCATAGGAGCGCTCGCACACCTAGCAAAAACGATGCGGAGACATTTACCAGCCGACAAAGCCTGTTATTTTAAGGCCGTCTCCAGCAGATATGGAACATCTTTTCTTCTTCTTTTTGTTCAGTTGTTTACCCGACAGCGAGGCGTTTAGCGGGGACAACAGCAACACGCAGACTGCATCATTTCCTTGAGTTTATTGGGGCTGGAAAGTATCATGGCGTTTATGGTTTTGTTTTCGCAGGTTCAGTCCGAAGGTCTCCTGGAGGAGGATGCAGGATTGAGGGATGGGGAGGTCTTCTATTCCACTGCATGTTGTTGCATTTGTGTGCAGGGCGGATGAGAGGATGCTGCATTGCCCTGCATCCCAACTTTCATTCTTCTGCACAGACTTCTTTGGGCGAATCGCTCAACACCACACACCGCTCCCGACTTTATTTTCTCTTTTTCCTTTCTATATTGTTCTGTGTCTACACGATCTAGGCTCCCTGCTACAAACTGCATTTGGTTAACGAGAAGGGACGGACGAGGTCGAGATTTCGGACGCGGCAGGGTTCTGTGACAGAAACTTGGCCCTTGCTGGACACGAGAAGAACAACCGGGCAGGCATGCTCGGCAACTGCTTATCGATCTATCATACTGAGCGTCGAGGGGAAGACTCTTGTTTCTCTCTTCTTTGTGCGTCAAGGTTTTTGCATTTGGGTCTGACGCAATGCCGCCAAAAACAGGGGGGAGTCACGGCTGAATCCAAACAAAAGCCTCTTCAAAAAAACAAAACAAGACTGAATACAAGTATTATCAGACTGCAATGACGTTGATGGCTACGGCCACGCTTCCGCTCTCCCCAAGTGTGTGATGTTATGTGTATCACTCGTGTGTATACAACTTGCTGTCTGTTCTGGGGATGATAAAATAAGGTATGATGATGGTCATCCAAAGAAGCGATCCAAGGAGGCAACCTACGTGCCTTACCTACCTGAACGACATCATCTTGTTTTCCCCTACCGGTATGCTAATCATGGGACGACCCGAGCAGTGGCAATGACGGCGAAAGGTAGGTTTTTTTGGCAAGCCGTGACTGAGCACGCCACGGAGGAGCTCTCGGACTCTTGGCGGTCGAAACGATGACGGATTTTACAACTTTTTGGCGGGACGTTGGGACCATCGAAGAGACGTAGGACTGGGTGCCTTTTGAGAAGTGGCAAGGTCTCTTTTGGTCTCATCTGATGATGTTCAAAGTGAGGCAAACATGGGGTCGGTAAGGTACCCTGAGGAAAGGAAGGTCCGGGCCCCGGGGGGGGGGGGGGTCTTGATGGTTTCATGATTATGATAGTTGGCACAAGTTAGAGCACACGCATATGTACATGTTTAGGCTGTGGTGAGTCGGATATTGGGAAGGGACTTTACATTTGGGTTTGATGTGCTCCTTTCTCCGTGGAGATATCCTCACGCTACGTAGTCTAGCTCATTTGCGAGAAAGGGCAGAATAGGCCTCCCCCTCCTTTGGCAACAAGCTCACGGTCTCTAGAATGAGGGGGTGATGCCTGGGCCGGGAATAATTCGCCGGGCGGACGAAGAGCACGCGGAGAAGGTGTTTTTAAGGTGTTCGGGCCCAGAGGATTGAGTTTACCATCGCACTAGGTTGGCAGGCGTCCTTATGTGGCATGGAGAGAGTTGGAGGAGGTCTATACTAAGCCTCCTATACAGCACTAAGTCTAGATGGCGGGCGATGTAAGGAAGGGGGAGGGTGTATAGCAGCGACCGCAGAGGTAGAGTCAAACTAGAAGGGGAAATCTGGAGAAAGGAGAGATCGATGGTGTCGTCGGCGATGCGATGCGTGGTGGGCCAGTCGGTTCATGCAATTATTGGCTCAAAGTAGCATGGTTGATTTCATCTCAAGTTTGCTTGCTTTAACAGCAAAAGTCTTGTCCTATATCATTCTGATGAAATGCTAATATTCAGAGTTCACGGTGCATGTTTTGAGATGCTTATAGATTTCATCCGCTCCTTGATATTTATATCTGTCTTTTTTTCTTCTTTTTTCTTCTTCTTTTTTTCAGGGATGTGTTGTGTTGCTCAGTTGGGGAGCTGACGTCTGTGACATGGCCCTTGGCAAAGTATGAGAGAGCTGGAGGAGGGGATTATAGAATCAGCTCGAGCTCGAAAGAAGAAGTGAGAAAGTCAGTGAGTGAATGAGAGAGCGAGGAAGGGAGAGTGAGACGAAGAGTGCAAAGAAGCTTTGCCAATGTACGTGGCGGCCGAGGCTTGTGTGAAAATCGTGTGGACTTGGCACTTGGCGCTTGGCGGTGCGACGTTGACGACGACGACAGCTGAGGGGGACGACGTTGCGACTGAGGGAAAAAAGAGGAAAACGGGCACGCGAGCACTTTCTCGATGGCGGCTAGCACAGGCTGCAAAGGAAAATTGCCAAAAGGCTTGGCGATGGCTCGGCATGCGGGAAGGACCAAGGGTTAGTGTGGTAGATTCCTCGCATAGCTCGTAATTTGCCGTACGATGAAATTTCAATTTTTCGAGGTCGCGTTTTTCGCTGGAGGTTCGTCAACGCCGTCGTCAACGCAAGCCCTTCATGCAGCCACAACGTGCATGGGAGGGAGACTAGGCCATGCCGGAAGTGCGGGTTTGCTGGGAGTCAATAGATCTGGCACGTTTTCGTTTTAGGGACGGTGATTGGCTGGATCTGGATGAGTTTTGTTTCGGCGGTTCTTGTGCTTCCTTTAAGCTCGTCCATGGGCGGCAGGCGGGCAAAAGGTGGCATGCCATGAGTGGAGCCTCACCTCAGTCGAGAGAAGAAAAAAAGGTGCCGTGTGGGTAGTAGCGGGGTTATTTTATGGGGAAGACGAGGAGGAATGCTGGCGAGAGATTGGTCCGACGATCCATCCGTCACCTTCTTTTTGGTCGCCGCTTGGTCACTTGTATCTTTTTTTCTCAGGCTGATACTTGACAGGAAGGCACGCGGAAGGGGAAGGGGAGGGGAGGAGCGGCCAGACCAAAACAAGCCAGGAGCAGAGGAAAGACTGGAGTCTGCAGTCTGCAGCATCGTGCTCTTTCTCCTCCCCTCCTTTCCCCTTCCGCTCGCCTTGCTGCAGGTTGGGACTTGGGGGGTGGTTGCTCTTTCTGCAGCCGCAATTGGCGGGGCGAGTCAGCAGGACATGGAACGCCTGAGCTCTTCTGCTCAACGACAACGACTGCGACTGACTGCACGCGGTTGACCTCGGCCGAGAGAGAGGGAGACGACGATACGGAGGGAGGGCCATTGTTTGGGAGAGATTGGGGAAAAGAGGATCAGTCAGGCAGAGAGGCACAAGGTGGGGGATCCAGGCATGGCAGAGATGGGAGTTTTCTAAAAGAGTCCCGGTGGAAGGGGACTGCCTGTCTTGCATGTGTTGAACCATGGAGACAGATTGTGCCTCGTGGGATTTGGAGTTTGAGAGCTGAAGCTTGAGCTCTATTTTACACACTTACCATTACACAACTGCCTTATACTGCCTTCACAGCACTCTGGAGTTGAGGCGGAAATGGCGAATAATGGTCAGTGCTCGAAATTGGCATAAAAATAAAAAGACTGCCTTCAATGCGTGACTTTCATTCTGTCTGTGACGGCCACAGTTGCAGTTCAGAGTATTTTGGATTCCTTCCCCCCGCGTGCCCTCGCACATCATCCACAGCACATGGTACGACTTTGGCCGAATTGGCAACGGGAACTGTCAAAGCTGATGGCTGCCAAGATGTGTACAAAGGTACTTACCTCTCATTCTCATAGATATCCGTACGGAGCAAGCACATATCGGGTGAGGTGTCGTGTGAGAGAATGAGAGAGCATCGGCGGTGGCAGGCTGGATCTCGGAGCGGTGGACAAGGGCAAGGCAGGCGAGGCAGGATCTTCGGGAGCGACAACCTGGAAAGACCCAACGGGCCTAGCAGCTATCTGCTACCGTAGCTGGCTCGCATTTTACCTGCTTTCTTTCCTCTTCGGCTCTTCCTGTACCTTACTGTACGCAGTACGAAGTACGTTCCTAGCCTGTGCGGCTTTGCCTCCAAGGTCCAACCAGGTGACGTAGAGCTAAGGTAGTGTGCCCCGCCCGTTTTCGGGTTTGACCGCAGCTGGTCCCTGTGTCATTTTTTTTGGTCTTCTCTTCCAGCTTGAGTTTTTTTTTTCATCAATCTTTTTTTTTCTTCCTCTTTAGCTGGTGCTCACTCAATCCCGCTAGTCCAAAACCAAATGAAGATGGGAAAATAATAACAACAAACCACACACACACGAGGTCAAGTTCTGAACCCAAAGCTCAAACTCGGCTTGCCTTGTCTTGTCTTGTCTTGTCTTGTCTTGCACAAATATCCGTACACAATACACACAGACACGCCTCTTCAACGGCCACCCGTGTCGCCTCTTACCTCATCACACTCCTCTTCTGGCCCTGACGCCCTGGTGGCTATGGGCCTTCCCACACTTCACCTTGACTACAAGGCGAGGTACCTCGTAGCCGTACACGGTACAATGAGAAGGGAGTAGGAGGGAAGGTGCCATGGATACGTCCGAGGTCGCGGCGAACATTCAAAGCAAGAGTCCATGAGCATCCCAAAGGGTCTTTCTACATTCATTTACTACATAGCTTCTTGGATGTAACCATGGACGCTGCCGATGCTACGAAAGGTCAACATCTTCCCAGGTCCTCACTCATACGCAGTATAGCAAGGTCATAGCAGATGCCTCCCGACACGGGACATTCCTCTTCTTTTTCCATGCCATGCCATCCCATGCCATCCCATCCTATGCTCCGGTCCATGGATCCCAGCCCAACCCCCAGTGGGGTGGAAGTGGGCAGAGTGGCCACACCCCACCACAGTCCTAAGCCCAGTCTTCCTCTTCCGCCTCACGACCATCAAGTCTCTGAGTCTGCAGTGCTGCACATCGCACCCCCCTGGTCCATTGGGGGTTTATTCGGTCTGTCCATCCAAATCACCCGGTTGGACGCGCTTACGGCAAGTTTGGCAATTGGCTTTTTCATTACTGTTATCGCTTTGTATCTCGTTCCATCAGGAAGCCCAGTCCACAGCAAAAGGCCAGAAGCCGCAGCAGCAGCAAGCACCCCATCTTTCAATCTCTGACCCTTAGCTCCTCTTTGCCCATCCGTAACCCAACCTAGGGAATGATTCGAGACTACCCCGGCGACGCGGTACATGTACTTCGTACACCACCTATAGTATCCCTATACCTGATGGTCGTCGACCTACCCAACTCAAGGGGTCCTTTCGGCACATCAGAGAACCGTTGACCCGCCGGTGAGGCAGCCACGGGATCCAATTCTCGACGGAGACTGGTCCAGAGTCCAAAGACTCGAGCGGCTCCTCGGGGTTCGGCCGATTCCACATCCAGGACATCTTGTCACTGAGGCAAGACATCTGCCCCGACCAAGCCCTCCACCATCCCGGGATCAACTTTGCTTATATCTGCTCCCGTCCCTCTGGGGCCCATCATCATTGTACTCCCTTTCTCTCTTCCCGCTGTGGCCATCTTCAAACCTCCTCTCCCCCTCCATCCTCTGCCTGCTTTCCTCAAGGTAAAGCAAGGAACCTCTTGCACCAGTGAACCTTGTCCGTGGGTTACCGTCCCATCCTATCAAGGTTTTGCTTTGGTCTCCCCGCAACCCCCCTACGAGACACATCTAAATACCACAGCCACCCGCCCTCTTCACATCGGCGCGTGAGCTAGTCCACCTCGTCACTAAACACTTCCTTCTCACGACCCCAGGAAGTGTCTCGGACACCTCACAGTCTTTATTCACAATGGCGACTCATCACCAGCGCCATTCCGCCCCCATTGGCGTGATTCCCGTGCCTCACGGTCCCGAGACGGGCCAGGAGCATGAGGACTACCCCCGGGAACACACCACCGCGCATGAGCGCGAGATCTTTGGTCACGTCACGCGCCCCGACGACTCATACACCACCGACGGTGTCTACTGGGCCGATTTGCCCTGGTGGAAGCGCGTCAACTTCGTCAACAAGGTCGATCGCGATGAGGCCGCCAAGGAGCTCAGGGCCACCGGTGAGATGATGAAGAAGGATCCCCTTTCTCCTCTCACCTGGTACTTCCGCAACGCTGTTCTTCCCGGAGCCGGCCTCGGTCTCGAGGGTTACGTCCTGTTTTCCATCGGTAACTTGGAGCCTCTTTTCGCTGCCGTCTGGCCCGAGTGCTGGGGTAAGGGACACGCCGTTTGCACCCAGAACTGGGTCGCCTCTGTTACATATCTCGAGATTGTCGGCATCATGATTGGTCAGGCCGCTGTTGGTGTAAGTTTAAAAAATCTCGCCTTTGAAAAAGAAGAATCAATTCTGACAAAATTCCAGGTCATAGGTGATTGGATTGGCCGTCGTTGGGGTCTGATTCAGGATGCGGCCATCATGTTTGTCGGTTTGCTACTTTTGACCGGCTGCTGGGCCAGCTCTCTCCAGGGCTGGGTCATTTTCTACGCCTGGTCCCTCTTCTTCTACGGTTTCGGTGTTGGCGGTGAATACCCCATCACTGCTACTTCGTCCATGGAGAACTCCGTCACCGCCGGCCGTCTATCTACGCGCGAAGATCGTCTTCACCGCGGCCGCAAAGTCACTATGGCTTTCCTGATGCAGGGATGGGGTCAGCTCATCAACCAGGTCGTTCTCATCGTCCTTCTCGTCATCTTCAACCGCGGATACGGCAACGGCCCGTACACCCAGTCCGCCGCTCAGTACACCTTCCGCCTCTCTTTCGCTCTCCCCGCCATTGGTACTCTGTGGCTCGTCTACTACCGTACCTGGAAGATGCCGCGCGCAAACCAACAGCTTGCGCTGGCTAAGAAGAAGCAAGGTGTCACCGGTTACGACGTGAACGCTCTAAAGTACTGCTTCCAGCATTTCGGTGGTCGTCTTTTGGCTACTGCTGGCACTTGGTTCTGCAATGACGTTTTCTTCTACGGCAACAAGCTTTTCCAGGGCCAGTTCATCTCGGTTATTTCCAGCAACCCCGATTCGCTCCTGACAAAATGGACGTGGAGTTTGATCAACGTCGTCGTCTCCCTTGCCGGTTACTACCTCGCCTCCCTCTTCATCGACAACAAGCTTTACGGCCGTAAGATGATGCAGCAGGTTGGCTTCTTCATGTGCTTCATCATGTTCGTCATCCCGGCCTTCAACTTCGAATACTACACCAGCCCGGCTGGCGTTCACGCTTTCCAGGCCATGTACTTCCTCAGCTCCTTCTTCAACCAGTTTGGACCCAACTCGGTCACCTTCCTCGTCGCCGGTGAGGTTTTCCCTACCCCTATCCGCGCCACCGCCCACGGCTTTTCCGCCTGCATCGGCAAGGCCGGTGCCCTCCTCGCCTCCGTCTTGTACAACTACATCGACACCCAGACCAAGTTCTACGTTGTTCCTTGGTTCGGTCTCGCCGGCATGGTCCTCACCTACTTCTTCCTGCCCGACACCACCGGTCTCGATCTCAAGGAGCTGGAGCGTCGCTGGACGTACATCCGCAGCGGAAAGGAGGCCGAGTACCACGGTGTCGCCGTTCACCCTACCCATCTCAGTGTCTGGGAGCGCCTCCGTGGCGTCGGCAAGTACTACGACGCCGAGAAGGACCACAAGGCTCAGATCGAGGACATGCGCAAGGAGTGGGAAGAGAGACAGGCGATGCAGGGCGAGAAGGAGCCGGAGGTCTGGGAGGACCCCGAGCTCTTCTCCGAGGCTATGCACGGCTATTTCAAGGAGCAGCACAAGGGCAAGTCTCAGGGTGGTGTGATGCACGACGCCGATGTGTCCGAGTCCTCGTCGGCACGGGAAAAGGAGACGGGTGACGAGATTCAGCCCAGCCCGATGCTGGGAGCGAGGCAAGATCGCACTGATCTCGACGAGAAGAGAGGTTAATTGTGCATAAAGTGGCTGTTTGCATTATACACTTTAATGAGGAGTACTAAAAATGGGCTATGGAGTTTACATGGGCGGACTACTTGCATTGGAACTGGGGCTTTGGGTAGAAGCATGCTCAGCATGGCGTATAAGACGCCCGAATATTATTCTTAACGTATTATGACTACCATACTTGTTGTCCTTCTTCCTGATGACTTTTTGTATTGATACCTGTCGTGTTCGATAGCTGCTAATATAGCCTTGCTAGATGCGTACATATGGAGCAAGGAGTAACCGTCATTTAGGTAGATGGAGGTCGGCTTCTCATCCCTTGGAAACCCTTGCAGCAGGGGGGCAGGAAACTCGTAGCTGAGGCTCACAATCTAAGCAAATTGCGCCAAAAGCTTGAATGCGTGCTGGTGTGGGTACCTCTATAACACCAAGTCAGCTATGAAGGTTACAGAACGGCCTCGGCGACCCCGGAAGACGGCAGACGGCAGACGGCAAATGGGTGCCGTGCTGGCGTATGATGCTCAAGGTATGGGCCACGTGAAGGCTGTCGGCGCTCCGGGTAGCTGAATGGATTTGAGGATGGCACCTGAATGATGAGTATGTAAGTTGTCTGCTGTAGAAGTTCACATGACGGGAGCTATCAGTGCGTTCATCCTTGGCGGGCCTCTTGGTTTCGGGAACCTGGATGTCTTTCGTAGTTTGACAGCCCTATCTAGTTCAAAGAGAACCTTGTGTAAAGGAACAGAACGTGTAGGACCAAGGTTAAAGCCTAGGACTTTGGGATAAGCCAGAATGAAAGGGGTCTTGGAATTAGCAGGACGGTGGGATGGACGGATCTCCCTTTCGACTTCACGATCCACTCCGAATACGTCACAGGTAGTGGTGGAGATGCGTTGACGACGAAGTAGTTCTAAGTATCATGCTCAATGACGTTTGTCGATGAGGGGTGCTTTTGAAGGAAACCGTGGAGGCACTTGCAACGACATCTCACTTGAGATTTGCACCCGATATGTATGTCAATGTACGCGTGCTGGCGCCGTTGGGACTGATCGGTACCAGAGCATTGAGGGAGGATTTATGTCTGCCGTCCATCTACCGTCTGTCTCCATCACTGATCGCTGGGGTACAAAGTGAGTGCTCGATAGGGACAGCACAGTATAACACTGAAAGAATACAAAGATTCCTTGTAGTTCCGGACAGTGAATAGCCAGAAAGGCAGTACTCATACCTCAGGGCTGCCTCGCCAGATACAACGGAACATCTCTGTATCAGCTGCTTCGACCTCCGGTTCAATCTCTTCTGCTACTGAGCTCTGAGAATGGGACAATCGCCCTGAGAGAAGCTTCTTGTTTTCCAGAGGCTCAAATAGGGGGAAACATTGACAGGCTCACTTGTTCAACTTCAAACATACAAGCAGTTCAAACGTATTGGCCAGTAAGATGATCTCATGATGTATGAACATTCTTAATCCCGATATAGATAATCTAACTAAATCCTTAATTGTGGCGGCCCGTTTTCTCTCAACATCTTTCTGATATTTTTCGCCGTCATACCAGCCAGCGGATGAGGCTCCATATCCGGATCTTGGTCGGCCTTGACACTAAACTCAGCACCACCATCCACCGCCGCCACCTGTGCAGGCAACACGGGCAGATGCGTATGCGGATCATACACGGCGCCCTTGGGCACAACCTTTGTCTGCACCGTCGCGGACCCTTCTTTAAAGGTACTCTCCGACGGGCCCTGCGTGATCAAGTTCTTCCCAAACACCATCGGCGTCGTCCCAGACGCGATATCCACCCCCTTAATCGTCCTCTCTTGAATCCTCAGCGCCGCCTCGGGCTGGTTGAAGGCGGACAGGTGACCAGCAAAGAACAAGCGCGTAAAGGAGAAATTATCGGCCTGCTTCACCTCCCCCGGTATCTGCCCATCCGTGTTGGCAGACATGTTTACGAACCCGGCGCTCGCCCAGTTCGCAGTGCCCAGCTGCGCCGCGACGATCTGCGCACCAATCATGTTGCTGTCGTAGTCGGCGTCGCCGGTGAAGAGGGAGACGGTGATGCCCTGCTGGACGAGATTCTTGAGAGACTGCGTGACCAGCGCCCCCGTACGGCTGTCGTCGCCCGTGGACCCGAAGGCGATGGCCGTCTGCACCGACGCCTGGCTAAAGTTGTTGGACGCCCCGATGGCGGCTTGAACGTCGGCCCTGTTGAGGTAGCTCACGAATGTGGCCGAGGGGTATGGCTCGGGGAGGAGCAGGCGGATGTCGTTCTCGGCGCGGCCGGCGTTGATGTCCCAAAAGTCTTCCACGTTCTTGACGCAAAAGGCGTCGGCTTCGGCGCAGAGCCTGTCGGTCGGCTGGGCATTGCAGGCGTTTTGACGGTCCTGGCAGCCGCCCTGGCCAAACATGTTGGTGAAGAGCTGCTTCTGCTGGGTGTCGTTGAAGGGCTTCACGTCGTAGGGGTTACCCGGGGAGACGGAGTAGTTGAAGTAGGCACCGAACTGCACGCGGGTGTCCATGAAGCCGTCCTCGATGGATATGGACTTTAAGGGCACCTGGACGGTACCTGGGGCTTTTGCCTTGTTCTGCTGGGTGATGAAGTCGGCGAAGACGGGCACGTAGTGACCGCCGTACGACTGACCGTTGATGTGTACGCCGTTGGCCGTGTATTGCGGGAAGGCGCCCATGATCCCCTGCATCACCTGGTAAAAGACTTTCGCGGCGTCGGCCGTTGAGTTGGGCGTCAGAGAGACGTCCATGGAGGAGTAGGTCCCGCACATGGGGTCCGCAGATGTGCACTGCTGGGGCACGATCTCGGCCGTCTTTGGGTTGACGGTGCCGTTGACCAGGTTGGTGAAGGAGAAGCCGACGGTCGCGGGCTGGTCGACGAAGAGCAGGTTGCTCACCGTCGACCACGAGTTTGGGTTGTCCACCACTTTGCCCTTGGCGTCGATAGAGCAGGGGCCGATCTCGGTGAAGAGACCGTTCATGGAGGACGCTCCTGGCCCGCCGTCGAGTCTGACGGTCAAGGGGGCCGTGGCGGCATTCTGTCGTGCTTCAAACATGTAAAAGTACATGTGCTGGGTCGGACTGACGTCCACGTAGCCGGCGAAGCTCTTCACGTTGGGGTTCGTCTCGCAGATGCCGTTCGGCACCTCTTTAAATCGGACATTAACGCCTCCGGCCCCCTTGACCGTCTTGAGATCCGTAGGCTGCGCAACGAACTGCCCAGAGATCAGAGATGAAAAGAAAGCGGCAGCGCAAACGAGAGTAGCCCGCATAGTCATGATGTTTCGCTGCCGCGTCTAGCGGACAGATCTACGTTGGTGGCTACTGTTGGAACAAACAGTGTGAACGAGCGGATAGTATCGATCCAGATCGACCCAGATCAACCAAACGAACGAAGCCTGCGTATACATACGAGTTGTTCCCTCGCTATCGGTAAAGAGCCATACCCACGTGCCTTTAACGTTCCATCCAGCTGTTTGAAGGAGTGTCTAGTTTCCTCACTGATCACGAAATGGCATCGTCTCAGAGCCTATAAGCATGGGCAATGCTGGGTGGTCCCCCAAACATGCTAGGTAAGAAAGCTTATTTGTCACCTGGGACACGGACTGTCGAGTAAAACGCCGTGGATGCCACGGATTTGTTGTCCGTACCACTCAGGGTCCAAGATCAGACAAGGCTCATCCATCTCCAAGTCGGTCGACTCGGCTAAGAGAGAGCCAGGCGCTAGGCAAGTTGAAGGTGCTGGTCGTCTCAAATCATGTTGGTGGCTGACAATTGAGCACGGGCAACGAAGTATATGACCCGACTTGCTTGGTTTCCTTTACACTGAGGAGGTGAATAAAGACGGCTGTGTAGTGCGTACGAATTCCAGCCTCGTGAAAGCTAGCCACGAGTTTCATGAATCTCATGTTGTTTTTGCGATGACAAGTGTATAAGTATAAGTCGCCGTGGCTGAGCCTTGTAAACGATGAAGCCATTGGTATATCAGTACAACCCATGTAAAGGGACTTGCTAAGCATATTCAACAACGACAAGACGTTGGTTACTAGTAGAACGTCGAGGACCTATGGTCAAGTTGTGTAACCACATTGAGTTCTTTCAACTGCCAGCTCGTAAGCTCTTGCCAAGGAGAACAACAGGCGAACACTTCGACTGAACGCGCGATAAGCTCACGCGTCCCGAAAGCTGAAGGACTGGGATCCCCCTCGGAACTTCCGACTTCCGACATCAGCCGCAAGAGCCAACAAAAAACGCCCGCAAAGTTTCATGTCCCCCATTGATGTGATGATGCTTATATGTTTACCTCGTCCCCACATCGAAAGAACTGCGTGGGTCGTATCGAATTGTAAAGAGTCCCACTTGGCTATGTTTTCTTTGAGCACGACTAACGGTCGCCATGCATGCTTAGTAACACGTGCTACGTGCCTCCTAAGCACACGAATCACTTAGCGGCGACCGCCGTAGAAGAACTTAATTGATTTGAGCTAACGGAATGACCCGATAGTAAAGAGACTTGGATGTTCCGCTGATCGGACGAAGGAACGCGCGATAGATGAGTTGGAACACCGGAAATCACGAGGATTGCATTGGGCGCTGGCATATGTAATCAAGCCAGTGTCTCTGAGTGGATAGCGGCATCGCCCGTTATAGAAAGTGGGGGAGGGTATGGTGCTTGGAGGGGTCACTCTGATTAGACGTCCATAGCTTCCGAGAGCTTTCAATGACTTCTCATCTTAGCTCAACTCACTCATCCAATTCATCACCACTACTTCTCATTCACGTAACTTGATAACTCAAGACTCATCAGGTATCAGACTATCGTCACTGGACTGAACAAATCCAAAAACGCAACCATGTTCACCGGCATCGTCGAAGAAATCGGAGGTCCGGACCCCCCATATCTCACCCTTGACTCACCCCTCACCACACATCAAACTTGCAATGCCCTCAACTAACATCCCACCCTCAGTCGTCTCCGAGCTCAACCCCAACGACGAGACAGGAGGCACCTCCCTCACAATCACTCTGCCAGAGTCCTCCACCCTCCTCTCAGACTGCCACCTCGGCGACTCAATCGCCATCAACGGCGTCTGCCTCACCGTCACATCCTTCGAACCCTCCGGCCCCCCCTCCTTCAAGGTCGGTGTCGCCCCCGAGACCCTGCGCATCACCAACCTCGGCTCCCTGGTCAAGGATTCGCGCGCCAACCTCGAGCGCGCCGTCCGCGCCGACACCCGCATGGGCGGGCACTTCGTCCAGGGCCACGTCGACACCACGGCCACCATCCTGGCCGTCACCCCGGACGGCAACGCCCTCACCTTCCGCTTCGCGCCGCGCGACAAGGCTGTCCTGCGCTACATCATCTACAAGGGCTACGTCGCGCTCGACGGCACGAGCTTGACCGTGACGCAGGTCAATGATGAGGAGGGCTGGTGGGAGGTCATGCTGATCAGCTACACGCAGGAAAAGGTCGTTGTCGCGAGCAAGAAGCCCGGTGACACTGTCAACATTGAGGTGGACATGATGGCAAAGTATGCCGAGAAGAGTCTTGCGGGTTACCTCGGTGGTGCCGGCAGCGCTCCGTTGGAAAGAATGGTTGAGCGTATCGTAGCTCAGGGACTTGGTGGCAGGTCTTGAGCAGAGAGTATATGTGCCGAAAAGAAAACGTCATTCCTAGTTATTAAACGAGCTTCTTTCATACAGCTACTTCATTCAATAAGTGGGTTTAAAATGCGTTCATTCATACAAGCCGCCATGCGACATATATGGCTGGGGAACCGGTGCGTGATACCCCCGCGTCCTAACCAGCGACGATGCAAGGGACAAACAATCCGTCAATCGGAACCAATCGAGTGACTATATTCAGGATCAATGACGAAGAAAAATAAAAATGAACTGATATAAGATCACAAAAGCTCAGCCTCCCTCACGGGGGGCCTACGAATTCCCAGGGGACTCTGACCAGCCTCGGGTGTAGCGATGCTAGGATTTTCACGAGACTCGAACTCGAGACCTATGGGTGCGGGGCAATTCAAACGAGGACATTCCCCGCCACGTCATAGGCCTTGGTGAAAAAGAAATCTCTTTCGTGTTATTATAAAGGGTGGGTGGTGAGTGTGAACCCAGATAGGTGAGTGAGTCTATAGATTGTTTCCTGTATTATCACAATAGGGGTATTCTAAGCATCATCAAGCATCGCCCCAGACCTCGGCTAGCCGTTGACTAACGGCCTTGGCAATTTTCTTGCGCCCTACCAAATTGGGCAGACCGCTGATAACCATCTCCCGTTTCCTCTTTAGCCCTTGCTCGCCTGAGCCGCACTCCTGAAACGCCTTGATAAAATCATGCGGTGTCTTCCACCGCTTCTGAATCTCCAAAGCCTTCTCTCCCGTAATGCCCCTAGTCGTCATGAGCATTTTGAGGTAAACATCTCGTAAGGTCATCATGTCCGACTTGGACGCCAATGACGCAAATGCCGCGTATGTGATGTAGTAATTCGTCGTAGGCTCTTTCACCCGAAGGTGTTCTAGCAACGGCAAGTAGTTCTGTGCTGTCAAGACCGGTGTCGGGATGACCAAAAGCGACTTGCATTCGTACATCTTCTTGAGCATGAACGTCATCCGCGCAAGGTACCGGATCGTATCGTCCATCTTCTGGGTCTTCTTCAAAAAGTAGCCATTAACTACTTGCGTAGACGCGGTGGCGGATTGAACCATTTCCTCAATCTTGGAGAAATACGCCGAATCCAAGGCAATTTCCTCGACTATGTAGACAACGTGTTTGACTCCAGATTTGCGAAGTCGAAATTTCTGCTCGTGAAAACGGCCATCCTTGATACTGCTAACAAGGTCGTCTAGTCGCTTGCGCTCAATAATCCAATCCAGTACAACCTCATCTCCCTCTGCGCCGTAGCGGGATAGGGCGTTGGGATCGTGGCATTTGGCGATCCATTGTGCATCACCGACGTCCAGAGCTCGCATTATGGGTTTTACGCCCTTTTTGGTGAGCTCGTCTTGCATGTAGTCGCGATCTTTGACTGCTCGAACTTCGCGGATGTCAAGGGCGAGATGAACAGTAAAAGAACCGGGTGCCAGCCGAATCGGGACGAAGTTTGGTAACGATGCCTCGTCCGAGACCATTGGTCCATTCGCGACAACGCCTTCGTATTCTGATATCGTTCTCGGCCGTTCGGCTGGCTCGACAGATGGCGAAGCTTCTCTGTCCAACGGTATGGGGGTCAGATCAACCCCACTGGCAGGTCCGGCACGCGTACTGGGGCCTGCGATAGCATAGTCGGCTGCGCCGCTTGCTTCTGCGGTCTTTTTGATGCGTTCAGCAACTTCCCATCCCTCATCGGTAAGAGAGTACCGTCTCTGTGGGCGGCCTTTCTCGCAAACAAGATCCTTTTCGATAAGCGTCTTCATCGAGTTCCATGCCGTGTAGTACTTGCCAGGGTCACTGGGTGCAGAGAAGGATGCGTCGCAGTGTTCCTGGGCCAACTCTATGAGGCTGGCTTTGGTTATTCCAAATTGTACACCATTATCCAGTGTGGAGAGTGATAGTAAGAGAGCGTAGGCGCCAGAGCGATATGTTGGAACGTAAGGCTTTATTTTGCGTGCTTTCTTGGGTGGAGGGGCGTCTTGATCTTCAGCAGCGCCGCCGACGGATGTGCGGTCTTCCTTGAATAGCCGTGGATTCTTAGGCATTGGCAGGCCGTTTGACTCGCAATGCTCCTTTAGCTTATCAGTCAGACGTGAAGAGAGCTTGTCTCCGAAGCCCTTGAGCTGAGTGAGCTGGCGTGGATGCTTGAAGGTGATGGGGCATGCCTTGAGAGACTCATAGGCATTTCGATAGGTGGAGGTGCTCTTCATGTTTCGTTCTCTAGCAGTATCCAGCCACTCCTTGACCCAGTCAAGGAGCAGAGGATTGGCGTATTGCTCGTGTTCGCCAGCCATAGTGCTGCTGTGATGTTAGAGTTTCCTTGGGGTATCCGTACTTCAAAGATCATTGCCCAGAGCTGAACGCCAAAGAGAGCATCTCTGCCGGCAAATATGCAGCCAGGCTAAGAAATTCGATTTCCAAAAGAAGAAAAACGACGCCCCAAAATGCAGTTGTCGACTTGGATGCCGAGCGTGCCTCGCCGGCTGGAAAGAGGCGAAGGAGAGGGTGGGGGAGGAAGGAAACTTGGAGTCGCGACGCGCAGACACGCCAAGCAGCGGCACTTGGCGTAGAGTGGTCATCACGAATCCACGTGACAAGAGGCACTAGGTACTGATACAAAGTACATCCGAATCCTGTGCCAGGACCATAGTGTGTTCTGAGCGCTGAGGGTGCCAATCACCTCCTGAATGACCAAGTGAGTGACACAATAACCCACCGATTGCTTCAGCACTACCACAGCTTCAATTGAATATTTCAAAAACTTTGGACTGAACCTTGTTTCGTCGGGAATAGTATGCAAAGCTTTAGATCCTTTTAAAGAGTCGACTTGACAATATCCATGTTGATGAATAGAAGTCGCCAGGATGTCTTGAGCGGCAGTTAAGGTGGTCCGTCACAAAAGTAAGTACTATGTAGTGCCCCTCATGGACGTTGAGGAGGGGCAATCCGGGCTGCGACCCCACTCCTTCCTGTTGTGGTAGGCTGCATCCATCCAGCGCCCAGTCTGACTTGCATGATTGCATCACGGGCAATGGGCTACGGCGGGGCCTGCCTGTTGAGGTCGCCGCTGTTCTCGCATGAGGTAAATGGCGGGGAGCTGAGGTGAGCCTGGCAGGGACGTAGGTAACAGTTGGGTGGAGGAAACAGCACACTGGAATGGCGGCCACCGCATCCAGTTTCCAGGTCAGCAAGCACTTTCTGGTAAGGTAGGCAACTGGCAAACTGCCGCCCTCCATTTCTCTCCACTGTTTCCTCGTAAACATCCCCAGCTCCATTACCGACTACGTTGCCTCTTTAATTCTCTCCTTTTTCCACCCCGGCCATCGCTCTTCCAACACGTCAAATCCCTTTTTGACATTGCCTCGATCACCCATAGCCATTTGCTTGAGTCCACAGCCCGTCATGTCGGACGAGAAGATCATCGCCGCTTCGCAAAAGCACCCCATCGTGCCGAACCACACCTTCAAGTATGGCACTGCGGGGTTCCGAATGAAGGCTGATCTCCTTGACGGTGTCACTTTTCGTGTCGGTCTGCTCTCCGGCTTGCGTAGTCGCAAGCTCAATGGCCAGGCCATTGGTGTCATGATCACGGCTAGCCACAATCCCGCTGCCGATAATGGCGTCAAGATTGTTGACCCCATGGGAGACATGCTTGAGCAGGAGTGGGAGTCATACGCTACTAAACTTGTCAACAGCTCCTCAGACCAGGAGCTTGTCGACAACTACAAGGCCTTGGCCTCCCAGCTCCGCATCAACCTGTCCGACCCTGCCCGCGTCGTTTACGGTCGAGACACCCGCCCTTCGGGCCACAAGCTTGTCGCTGCCCTGGCCGATTCCTTCGAGGCCACCGGCGTTGAGTACACCGACTACAAGATCCTCACCACTCCCCAGCTCCACTACCTCACCCGATGCGTCAACACCGAGGGTACGCCGCAGTCGTATGGAAAGGTTAGCGAGACTGGATACTACGAGAAGTTTGCCGACGCCTTTGTCAAGGCTTTGAAGGGTCGCAAGGTTGACGGACAGTTGACCATCGACTGCTCCAACGGCGTTGGTGGCCCCAAGTTGACCGAGTTCCTGAAGCACGTCCCCAAGGATGTCACTGGCTTCGACGTCAAGGTTGTCAACGACGATGTTCTTCGCCCTGAGGTCCTTAATCTCGACGTAAGTCGTATCGCCCCTCTACCACTATACCCCTTAACTAACTTGTGCAGTGTGGTGCAGACTTCGTCAAGACCAAGCAGCGTGCCCCTGCTTCTCCCAAGCCCATACCGGGCGCTCGCTACTGCTCCTTCGATGGTGACGCCGACCGCCTGATCTACTACTACACCGACCCAGATACCGGTTTCTTCATGCTCGACGGCGACCGGATATCCACCTTAGCTGCCTCCTTCATTGGCGATCTCGTTCGATCTGCTGGCCTTGAGAAGGACTTGCGCATCGGCGTCGTCCAGACCGCTTATGCCAACGGTGCTAGCACCAACTACATTGAGAAGCATCTCGGATTGCCCGTCGTTTGCACGCCCACCGGCGTCAAGCACTTGCACCATGCTGCTCTCAAATTCGACATTGGTCCCTACTTCGAGGCCAACGGCCACGGCACTGTCATCTTCAGCCAAGATGCTATGCGTGCCTTCAGCGAGACAAAGCCCCAGTCCCCCGCACAGAAGGATGCCCTCGAGACTCTCGCCGCCGTCGGCAACCTCATCAACCAGACCGTTGGTGATGCGCTCTCAGATATGTTGATGGTGGAGGTGATTCTCGCTCACAAGGGCTGGACTCTCAAGGACTGGGCCTCGACCTACTCAGATCTTCCCAACCGCCTGGTCCGTGTCGAGGTTGGCAACAAAGATGCTTTCCAGACCACGGACGCCGAGCGTCGCCTCAGCCATCCTGCGGGAGCTCAGGATGAGATTGATCAGTGTGTTAGAAAGTACACCAGCGCTCGTTCCTTCGCTCGCGCCAGTGGTACCGAGAACGCCTGCCGTGTATACGCTGAAGCAGCCACCCGCTCTGAGGCTGATGAGCTCGCCAACAAGGTTGCGGGCATCGTGAAGCAGTATGGTGGACTGTAGGCTAGTCACCTATCTGTCAAAGGAGCAATGATGCGCTGTTCACGATAGGACAGCTGATGATTGGATTATTTGCCCCATTGCTCGGACCAAAATTACAGCGGATTTCGTAAAAGCTAGAGCAGACTGGTTACGAGGTTGAAGCTGCCCAAAAAGATGAAACGAACAGAAAACGAGACATTTGATATCCCTATTCTTTCCCTACTCAAAAAGAAGCGCAGCACATCACCCATTAGATCTTTAAAAACGTGACTGGATTGTAACTGGATTAAGTCACTCACCAGCTTTTATTTACACACAGAAAGAAAAAAAAAAGGAAAATAGGAAGCAAAGGAAATACAAGTTGAGTGGTTGGCTGGTCTCATGCAATAACCCCCGGGGTCTCCCTGTCCCGGGGTGCCCGATTTGACGATCTGACGTTGATTCTCGCGGCCCGCCCGTTTGGTGTGGCAATCCTCTCCAGCTCGTCGGGATTACCTCAATGCACCACCAAAGGAACCAACTTCGCTCTCGCTATTTACCACATTAAGAACAGCCACTAACGAAGGGCCAACTCATGTCATTCACGATGGTTTCAACAGAGTGCGTTGCATACAAGTCTCATAAAGCCGGATCAAGTCTGTACGATTCAAGTCGTCAATTCTTCTCTATCATACACAGGCATCCTCACGACCCTTGACGCTTGCCAGCATCGAACCTTCTTTGCTTTTGGTTTCTTCTTCTTCCTCCACTGATTCCTCCTCTTTCAGCTACCCCCCTTCGATTATTCCGTTTCTGGTTTGTACAATTCTAGCCTCATGCCAAGTGACCCAAAGAAACCTTGCAAGAGGACATCCCAAGAGCAAACAGGGCAAAGGAGAAAATATAAACTAGATAAACACATTACACAAACACTTTCGTGCTTGAACCGCCCACTAAGTATATATAATAGAGGTATATGGAAATGTCTGCAGACACGCAAGACATATATCATGTGCTGTAGCTTTCGGCCGTCAACGGTGCTCTGTGTAGCACCTCCAAAAAAGAGGGAGTCCATTCTGTGGGGAATTATGGCACACTGCCTCATCCCATAGATGGTATTGCTCCGATACCCGCCCAAAACAAAAAAATTCAACAAAAACGTCGATACAAATGATCGATGCGCACTTCGCTATCCCAATGCATAGTTTGCTCCTTTATCGCAGGAGGCAATGCGGCCACTGTGTTGGTGGCCTATGTACCATTTTCGAGTGCGTGCGGTGTGAAAACTGGAGAGGTGTCGAGGGAGTGTCCTGGCCCAGGTGCTCATCCTGAAACGAGGCGCGCCGCATACTGATGACGGGTATAGGACGCCATGTTATGCCGTGGCACCAACCCCTATCCGAGCTGAGTCGCCCGATTATATCATTGAACTGAGCTGCCGAGCGTCTTGAATCGGTCCTCGAACGCCTTCATCCTTTCCTTCTCCAACTCTTGCTGGATACGTCTAGTCTCACGTCGCGCGGCTTCACGCTCCTCCTGCAGCGTCAAAACCTCGATCTGAGCAGTACTCATGCGGGCAATGACATCTTGCATCTCTGAGTCGGCAACCGTAAGCGCTGTCTCCAGCTCAACGACCTTGACCCGCAGCCTCTCTATCTGCGTCTCATCTTCGACGGACTGCTTCGGCATGAGACGGGGCGACCGAGGGAACATTGGCGATGGCATCGGGCTGAGACTCGCCTTGCGAGGAGAGCGCATGCCGTTGGCACCGGGAGAAGGGCTCATGCGGCGCAGTTGAACACTTTGTGCGTCCTTCAGCTCCTTCAGTTGCTCTTCGTGCCGAGCCACGCGCTCCTCGGATGAGATCTGAGCAGCCTGCAGTTGCTCCTCCAGGTTCTTGAGGCGGCTTTGCAGACGTGTGATGCGGTCGGCGTTGGCCTTGCGGTCGGCATCGCCACGAGCGACGGCTTCCGCGAGGCGTTGACGGAGCTCAGAGTTCACAGACAACTGGTTCTGAACTTGGGAGGCGAGTTCCTCAACGCGCTGAGCAGACGTACGGAGCTCATCAGAAAGAGCGCGCTCGCTCTCGAGATGTGCCACCTCGCTGCCCGCCAAGCTCTCCAGTTGGTCTTTGTAAGCCGAGGCTTCCTCCTTCGCCGCGTCGCGCTCGAAGACGGCAGAAGTCAGAGACTGCTCCAGCCTCTCGAGAGCCAGTCTCGTAGCTTCGTCCCCGACAACCATAGAGCCGCTGCTCTCCAGATCCTTGATCCTGAGTAGGGAGTCTTTGTAGGCAAGCTGGAGGTCTTGGAAGGCAGCCTCCAAGGATTCCGAAGTCACAGGAACAGATGCAGACTCATAGGTGCTGCCGCGGGCCATCGACGGGGGAATGAGGATGTCTTTCTCCTTCAACAGTCCACGGAGTGCAGCGACTTCACCCTCAGCACGATCGAGGTCCATCTTAAGGCCAGCGAGGCCCTTCTCAACCTGCCACTTCTGTTCGGCCGCCTCGTCAGCGCGGCGACGCAATACATTGACCTCAACCCTCAAGTTGGAAATGTCCTTGGCGAAGCCAGCTTGTCGTGGAGACGTCACCATCAATCTCTCGCGTTCAACCTCCAAGGTCTTGATCTTCTTTTCATTTTCTCGATTTTGGAATTCTTGACGTTCAAGAAGACTCTTCAACGCGTTGTGGAGAGCGTCTCTCTGCGCCTCGACGTCCTTCAAGCGCTCCGACAGCTGCTCTCGAGATTCAGTCACGCCTGACTTAACAGTGTTTGACCTGGTCAATCCCAAGCCTGACGGCGCCTTTTGAAGGATGAATGGCATAGCCGTTACCGAGCTAGATCGAGCTAGGCGAGTCGAGCTGCTGGTTGCACTGCGGGCGCGAGTCTCCGGCTGTGATGGTGGTGGTCCGGAAGACTTGAGGGCCTTGTTCTCCTGTCTCAAGACTTCCAACTCTTGTTGCATTTTGGATGATTCATAGGTGAGGTTGGCATACTCGGATGCCTCGGCTTCGAGCCCATCAAGCTTTGATTTCAATTGGGGGACGATCTCGTCGCGGAGGTTGTCTCGCTCATTCGTAGTGCTCTGAAGCTCAACCTTGAGAACAGAGAGCAGGTCTTCGAAGTTGGACTTCACCTGCACTTCATCTCCAAGTCTGCGGCGTAGATCCTCACATGTGTGCTCCAAGTCCCGAAGACGGTTGTTGGTATCCTCATTGTTAATCTGAGCAACGTCCACCTGCGAGGCTTTCTCTGCCAGCTCTTTGATCTGCTGGTCCAGCTCGTTTCTTCGTGACCGTTCATCTTGCAGTTTGTTGGTCAGCTCCAATCGCATTGAAGCCCTTTCTTGTTCTGCACGACGTTGAATCTTTTCAACCTCTTCCTTGCTCTGGTCGTATTCGCTAAACTTGGCAGAGCTGTACCCAGAGTCGGAAAAGTAGTCGCTAGTCCTCCTGCCGGGGGCTTGTGGGTTGTTGATCTCGGACTGGAGTCTATCGACAAGGTCTTCGAGATCCATCTCGCGCCGAATGGATGATGCCAGTTCGGCACTGATGGCCTTCAGTTCGTCCTCCATCTCTTCGATTTGTAGGGATGGGGCTAAGGAGGAAGGCGGTGGTGTGTATAGGTTTGATTCGCAATATCCAAGCGCGTTTGTTGGTGTCGCATTCCCTTTTCGAGGTTCTGGCAACAATGACGGAACTCCGGTTGTGAGAGGGGTGTCATCTGTCAGAGTAGCTCGTCGAGGTGAATTAAGAGGTGATGAGAGAGAGGAGAACTCTGTCGTCGAAGGAGACGGCGAAGAACCCCAGCCGAAGAAGTTGGCTAGCTTGGAAGAGCCTGGAGATTTGGGAAGAGGCTTGTTGATCGAGGGAGTTGGAGTTGATGTAGTAGGCGTGAGTGACTGTCTGAGTTCTAAAACTGTGGTGACTGTTTGCGAAGAGTTGTCTCGATCCGTTGATAGATTCAGATGGAGAGGAGTAGGTTTGGTAGCGGGTATGGACATGATAGAGTTATCATTAGTGTTGTGACTGTAAATTGACTCGGAATCTTCGTCCGTGTCCTCCTCCTCCTCGATGATCGGCTGAGGAGGTGTCGCTTTCGGTAGCCTCGGAGAAAAGGTTGGGGTGACGTCGGAGGTCAAAAAGGCAGGTTCTGACAGGCCGTCTGAAGGTTTTGTTTGAGGGGATGCAAGGTTGGTGCTTGGGTTGTTTCGTGAAGCAAAGTAAGCCGCGTCGTCTGCCGGGTCGGTGGGTGGGGGTCTGCTTGCAAGAGGTCAAAGTCTGGTTAGCTGCTGTTGGTACCCACAGAGTTGTTTCCTGGCAGGCGAGGGAGGGACGACCCAGCAGAGGCCGAGCAAAATTTGGATGAAAAGCAAAGGCGTTCGGACTCACTGTATGTCTAGCTTCTGGTGAGCAGCTGGTGGCGCGAAGAGAGGGCGAACGTTATTGTCGGAAAACTCATAGAGGGTAGGGCTGTCGACAGAGTAGGATCTCGAGAAACGTGTTTCGGGGGCGGCAAAGGCCGAAGGTGACAGTATAGACGGGGTACTGGAACCAGAGCCGGTACCGTAGCTGGCGGCCAGTTGAGAAGCTGTCGAGGAGAGAGGCTTCCGCTTGATTGCCTTGGCGGGATTGAAGGTAGGCGTTATGACTTGGACGGGCAGAGTCTGCGATCTGGTTCGACCAGGCGAGGGCGAAGGTGAGGTTGCAGGGCGGTTGGGGTCGCGGTAGGGTGGGCGTCCACGGAGGTCATCAGATGAAGCGTTAAGAGTCTCAGGATTTGAAGGGTCTCCCGTGGCTCTCGGAGGGCGTTCGAGGTGAAGGTTGAGATGAGGTGGGCGAGGGTCGCGGGCCGCCATGATTATGATTAGGGTCGAGATCTGAGCGGCGGTGGCTGTCTCTGTTCATAAGTGTCTTACTCTGGCTTATCTCTGGAGCCAAGTTGGGAGCCAGCAAGAGATATTCGAGACCAGGCTCGTTGTCCATTTGGAAAAAGGAAGGGCAAAAAGAGGAAATGGAACAGTATTGGGGGATTTTTGGGAGGGCAAATGGTGGAAGAGGCCGCAGGGTGGGATCGCAGACGGCGACTGGCCAAAAAGGGGCCATGCTCGCGCACAGGGACCCTGGAGATGGTGTGGGGCAGTAGTTGCAGCGTAGCGCTTCTGCTTTGGCGCCATTTCCCGTTTGGGCGCTTGGAGATGGTTCGCCCCAGCAACCCCGGGGCCACTGATATTGGAACCGTACGTGACATCCATGACACGATGGGTGCTGGGGCCGAAACTTGCACGTCTTCTTCTTGTGAAGTTTTGCTGGGCAGAATGAATCGATCTGGGAGGAGGATCGTGCTGTATGTGGTTTTGTGGATAGATAGGCACGGAGTAGGTACTCCGTACTCGACATTGGACAAGGACTGGCGAGGAAAGATTGAAAGGTCTTAAAGGTAAGGTAGGTACCTTGGGTACCGCAAATAAGACTTGCATGAGGTGCCGTCGTGCCGATAAGATGCGAGAGTCACAAAAAGCTGAGGTAGGTCGGCGTTGTGCAATGCGACTGGCTATTGCACTCTCGATACGCCTTCATCTTGATAGACTTAATGGTCGTTTCCCAATGGCAGTCTAGAACAAAGCATCCAAGCAAATCAGTAAATGAAGAGAAGATCGAACTTGGACAAGCGCCCATGTGGACTTGTAGAAGAGTATCCATCCATCCTTCCCCAAGGCAGGTAGGAGGTATTAGATGCGTACCGTGGCATGGCGGTACCATGGCTCGTGGAAGGTGAATTGACCAATGGTCGAATGGGAGGCCTTGTTCGTGACATTCAGACACAGAGGAAACATCCTGGGCGGATCCAGGAGCAGCAAGGAGCAGCGTTGGTACCTTGCTCTAGCGCCCCTGGCCGGCGGCAGGGGTGAGACAACCGTTTTTTTCGACGAATTCGAACAGGAGCAATTTTAGCCTCCTGCGCTAGCCCCGCCCAATCAGGTGAATCGGTACGTATTCTTTCTGTTATCCATCTTTGGGAAGGTGCGCCATACGGAGTACCTTACTTAGGTAGGTGTGGCAGGTATTCCACTCTTTCCCCCTTCGTCCCTGTCCAGACTCCAGGACACTTTCTCTGTCTGTCAGCGCCTCGCCGCCTTCACGCCCTTAGGCTGGCAACCAGCACCCACGCACACGACACACGACACGCATACGCGCAAACTCACCTATCCAAAAGGTACCCACGCGCGCACAGTCACAGTTCCATCAGTCTGGTCCGGGACCTGAGTCTGAAGCTCTGTCCACCTCATGTCCTTCCCTTGCCAACTGACACACTGTCACTCACTGTCATTCAAGGTTCAGCCATGGCACGGCTGCTAATCGCTTCTTTCCCATGATAACCTCCTTCCTTGCTTCCGCCTGCACATCCACGGTTTGCCCTGCCTTGCGGTACCTTGCGGATAGCACTCGGCCTCTCACATCCGCAGGCCGGACGCACCTGTCCCTGCCCACCTATAGCATACGAGTACATACGATGATTTTCACTGTCTGTGCTGCGTGCATACCCTACGGTACCAAAAAAAAACTTGAAAGAGCAGAGCCTCTGGGAGCCTTCCTTCGTGCCTTGCGTCCTTTCATACTTCCATGCTGCATGCATTGTGATGATCAATTCTCACAAACATATCTCCAAGCTGACCTCATCTTACCAATATCATGCAACCTGCCCACACATGCCCCATTCAAACAATTTTTCGCACTTCCCGATCATCGACCAACTCTCTCCACCTCACTTCGCGGCCACCCGAACTCGATTCGAGTCACTCAGCTGCCAACCCACGCTCGACCCGCGTCGTGTCACTGCCATTGCCATCTTTGACAACAATGCCGACTCGTCTTGTGTTTCGGTCCGCTACCCGACACAATGACAAGAAAGCCAATTAACGACAGCGATGCCGATGAACTCCCACCCAATTAGCCTTCCCAGCTAAAACGTTGGCCAGAGAGATGCCAAACCCAGAACTCAGCCTACTTGCCGCACACACGAGGCATCAAAACGAAGACCACCTTACTTGGTCTTGGCTTTTTCTTTCTTTCTTTCTTTCTTTCTTTTTCTCCTGCCAATGTTTCGTGCGTGTCGTCGAAACATTGAAACCGTCAGGCTTGCTCCTGCCCAGGACTTTCCCCGTCTTCGTCTTGCCAAACCTCCAGCCTCATCTTCGCCTCGCCGCTCAGACTCAACTGACTCTCTTCGCCCTCGCAAAGTTGCAAACGGCCTCGTCCGGTTTCCCGGGATCCCACTCAGGGTTACCCTACCTCGAAGGTTCAACCCATTCCTGGTCACTTCTACTACCAACTGGGGGCAAACACACAGACAAGATCATGCCTCTACCACCCACTTCATGCTCTACTACCACCAGTTTGGACTGCCGATTCGAGTTTGGATACCCGTCAAAAAGTCAACGTCAGAAAGCCGCTGCTCGGGTCCCTGTCATCTAGCCTAGAATGGCAACTTATGGCATCTACTGCACAGACGTGCCCACAATATTCGTTCGAACACATGCTTCAGTCTGCTCGTGCTATTTACACCACACGATCACTATTCAGAGTTTGTCTTTGGACTCATGCCAGACAATAGGGTTGCAACAGCTGTATACTCTGTCCAGCCGCCACCGAGACCCAGACGAGCAGTGAAGCTTCCACCCGCTTCTGACCAGAACATCACGCCGGAGTTCGACAAGTTCAACTTCAAACCCATGGAACCACACAGCCATGCTGCATGCACGAAACTCAGCACGAGAGCGAGACGCCTACAACTAGGCTCGTGCGATAGTTGCCTTACCACGCGTGATGGAGCTAGCATCGTCTCGCAGATCGTGCAGCTGAGCGACCACCGATGCCGCTTCCCGTTCGACATCGATGGCAAATAAGCAATTCCCATCTAACTTTGGCGCCATGCACTCTGGCGATTGGTCACCTGGTCACCACATCAATCCCCAAGATCTGTACCAGATCACACGATGGGATCCTATAGGGTTGTGGTCCGTGAAGGTGCTGTAATATGCTTTGGCGCCTGCAGAGTATTACTCTGTAATTTTCCCCTGAAGCGACTACTGTTGCAATCTCCCCATTGGTCGCCGGCCCAGAAACGATACTTCTCCAAAATGGACTAGCGCCAGGGACACGCATCTTGGTGTGTCGAACCCCGGTTCAAAGCGTGTCGAATGAGAATCGAGCCATCACAAGATATCTTGCCTTTGTTCTTAACTTCTTTCAACTTTTAGATCATGGGCGCGATCGCTCTCACCACACCCTTTCCAGATCTCGGTCACCTTGAGACCATGGCCTCTACATGCAGTGGAAGCTCGGTCTTTGGTCTCTGGGTTCCCTAAACTATGTATGGTCATCGGCGGACGAAACACTACGCCACGACGTGAATCGGAGTTGGCTGCTGCCCATATAGACGTATTTCCACGTCGCAGCTAGTTGTCTATCCAACTGCGTTTTGTTTCAAAATATTAACAGAAAAGTGACCGGGACTACAACGATACAAAGACAATCGCTCCCTCGCAATCGGTCTCTACAGCAATAACCTCTGACGCGAGAAACGAGCAATTGACAGCGGGGTCTTTCCCCCGGATATTTCCATGACGTGCTCCAGCCTCTATTGGCTCAAGTTAAAAGCAGGGGTTGTCACGATCTCCAGATGGGTTGCGAAGGATGTGGCTGCTTAGTCGGTGATTGCCAGTCTACTTTCCCGTCCGGACATTCAAGGCAATGATCAGCACGGCGATACCAATAACGTCTGCTGCAACCTACCATTTCGGGTTGACGGGTAGGAGGGTTGACCTCGCACTATGAAGACTTGGCCTCCATGTGTAAAGGGAGACATTACACCCGGCCATGCCCATGTTCGCGGCTATTTCGGGAGTGTATAATCCGTACATCCTGGAAACCGCTATCCTAGCCAGTAGGCTCCAGGCTCCACGGCATGTCAAGATGCTCATTTCCTTAATCATCAACCAATATTGATGTGGGCGGCACCGCCTCACTGGGCCCTCAAGCCGGCCTTGACCTCAAATGGCACTTCGGATGTCCCACCAGGTATCTGCCAAGGCTCCAGGTCAAGTTATTGAGTCTAAATCAGCGAAACAATCGACTTATAAGTCATCATCCGTCGCATTTGACCAGCAACCCTCGACCAGAGCCTCCGCCGAAGCCTCAGCCGAAGAGAGAAGTGTTTGAGGCTGAAAATCTTAAGCTGCCACTGTACCCATTGCTGTCAGCTCCGATTTGTAGATCACCTTCCCAACGGAGAAAAGAATATGGCATCTTCAACATTTAGTTCACATAGGATCACGAAGGAAGCCCGCGCGACAGCGTCTAATAGGACTAGGTACACGAGACAATTGCGATGTCTTGCCACTCGGTACATTGCGTTCAACTCACGTGAGCATCTGTGATCGAAGCACACGTATCTCGAGAAACGACGTTGCTTGACTGGGCTGAGCGTACAGTACTCGGGGGTGGCCGCAAGACAAGGACGCTCCTCTCAGACTTTGCGATTGCCACACTGCAACTTGAGAGCAAGTAGGTCGGCGAAAAGCCTATAGCTTGCACAAAAAAGACAAGTAGAGAAGCATTTCGGATTCCGGAAAAGTTTTGTTGATGACCTCCTATTTTGACAGCCTCGCCAATCAAGGCCAAATTGCAGACATCTTGATCGATTAGGTTTCTTAGGCTCCTAAGGGGTGCCTTTAGGCTGGCAATCCCTTCGATAATTCTGCCTAGTGGTAGAACTCAGAACTTCGGCTCCGGAACACTTCTCATCTGATGATTTCAGGGACTTTGAATTGTCTCCAAAGTTTGGACAGCAGTCTACGCCAAGTCGATTGCACATTGCGGGGTTCAGCGCGCCACCGAGGAAGGCAAAAGAGATGGGTGCGATGTCGTTTCGCAAAAAGGATATCGCCTGGACAGTACAGTAGCCTCGAGACGACGAGAAGCAACAGCCAAGCTTGTGGCGGGGAAATAGTCAAGGAGGCGGGCGTCTCATGAGACTAAAGAGAGCGGCTGCATCGACTGCGTCAAGGAGAATGCAGAGAAGTTCGAAGCCACTTCACATTACCGAGACGAGATCATCGCCGTTCGACTTGGGCAGAGCGAGAAAGGCATAGCTTTGCTGCAGACTTGGGGTCGAGTCCATGGCCCCACCTGACAAGCGTTGTTCTGTTCTAAAGATAGTGCCACTACCGCACTCCGGGAACTCAACATCGAACAACTCTAACCAGGGAGAGCCAGCAGCAACTTGATCACGGGGTCTCATTCTCTCTACAATCTCTTCTGGTGAAGAGCAACAAACAGTCTTTGATGGCGTGGTTTAATGCCGCTACTTTACGAACCGACCAGTCTCACTTGTCCATGCTGCTGACGCTAATTGCCGAAATGTGGCCGCGGTGATAGCTGTCGATGAAAGAGGAAGTCAAGTAGCGGGAGACGCATTAGTCGGCAATTGAACGCACAACAGTAAGAAACAGAACATGAGGTTTCCGGATTTTTATTCTGTTGCCTGTCGTCAGGGCTTGGTGTTCGGGGCTATTAGGGCTCTGAGGTCGAATACGAGGTTGGCTGCCCGCGTCGTTGGAGACCCTGGGCGGTGGCTAGCGGCCAAAGACGAGACTCTTTTGGCCGAAATAGCCTCAACCACGTCACATTTCCCCGTGTCCGGCATTGCCATGAGACGATTTAGTCTCAGCTGTTGATAATGGCGTTCATCCGTTGCTGTATGCTCATCGACAGCTCTGACAGAAACCGTCAGCTTGCAGGTCGTGAGGGACGTATGGTTGCTACTTGATCATGGTCACCACGATTGCAGATCATGCGGCCACACTGTTGCTGAGGAGTCCAGACTAAATCACAATACTCTGTAGGCTCTTCTTGACTCTTGTATCTCAAGTCATGTCACTTTTCTGTTCCGCAATATTCTGGGAAAAGACGGAGCGACCAGGAAGAGCCTCTGAGCGTTGCAACAAGTTACATCAACGTGCTTCGTAAGGCTGAGTATTAACCCCCAAGAAGGCCCTGAGGTGCTTGCCACATACATCACGGAGTACCACAAAGGCGACAAAGGTGATTATGTGACGCAATGGCTTGGTGGGAAATACCGGGGAGGGGGTGAGGGAGACGCCAGACCTCGTGTCTGCAGACGAGGGTGGATGTGCGGTCTGCGTTCTCGTTCGTCGTCCCCCGACCAGGGTCGCCGTATTGGTACTGGCGCCGGACCAAGGCGGTGATGGCTGTATTTGCTTTGAAGCATTTGCCTATGCAGATAAGCTGCGCGCCTTTGCGCAGTTGAAGAGGCAAAACCGAACAGCGAAAGTACGCTACACTTGGAGGTGTCCTCGTCTCACCGGGAGTTGTCATGTAAGATGTTTGCCCCATTTGGAAAACAGTTCTCACACGGTACGGGAACACTGACTTGCGTCCAGACCGTTGAGGCCATTAGCAGAACTCTTTGAGCTCAATACCGGCCACCACGAAGGAACATGTAGGATAACTCAAATTCATCTGCATGTCCCCATCGCCCCAGATCTCGTTTTCTGGTTCCCGGTAACTAGCTGACACACCACCTGACGAGGTACCCAAATAGCTCCCACCCCTCCCCTTCTGCTGGGGTGGGAACTACCTGGGTCGAGGCATCAGGGCAAGACGTCGCGCACACAACTACTGTATCGGTCTCTTCCACTGACATTCTTCTCCTTCTTTTCTCCTTGTCAAGTCGGGGGATAGGCCCATCCTCCCGTCCATCTCTTACGCACGCTTACTCACGGGCGACGTTCGATGACTTAACGAGCAAGGCCAGCCCACCGGATACTAGCGTTGAGAGACAAATGCTTAGCTGAGTCGGGCGGGCAATAATCGTGTCTTCTCGATCCATCGAGGCCATCGAGCAGAATTCTCTCCGGCTTGTGGCTCTCGTGTGGGAGAGTGAGCTCGTCGCGAGGGGAAGAAAGCCGTATCCCGCCTCCTCCCCATATAAGGAGGGCGGTCGGCGGCGGCCCAGAACATATCGAGAAAAGAGGCTCCGGATTTCCCTCATCATGTCCAGCAACCAACAGCGGAGCACCGCCCGAACCGAAAAGACCAGACGGGTGATCACCACTGTCCTGCCCATTGGAAAACCCAGCAACGCGGAAGCCCGTTGCCCGCTGCGGAGTTCCACTCGTCCCAAAAGCGGAGAGCCGCAACCGTTCCCGCTACCGCTCCGGACCGGCGACAACTTTCCCGTTCATACCGGATCAGCAATACTGTAGGGCAAAGAGACCGGCTGCTTCTCGGACTGTCAGTGGTCAAGTCGAAGCCAGGCAAAAGGGGGGCACGCCAACAACGTTTACGCCAGAGCCAGTGTCACTCCACCGTCGTGATCGTGGCTTGCTCGCCAGCAATACTACACAGCAAACCAGAGAACCGATAACGAGACAACCAGACGCAAGCACGTTACATATTAGTGCTCTTACACGGCCCAGGAAACCACCGCGTGTTACTCGGCATCACCCGGCTCCAACATACCTTAAACTTCACACCAGAAGCCACACACCACCAAGTCATTCTGTGGGCTGCCGACTCGACCACCATGTCGGGTCAGTCGAGTGCCTCCTCACCCCTTATATCGACCCGGCGCCGCGCCTGTACTGCGTGTCAGCAAGCAAAGCGCCGCTGCGACCAACGACTCCCCCGGTGCGGCCGGTGCACCCAAAAGGGGTTCGAAGACTGCAACTACCCGTCACTCGAAGCCGCTGTGGCAGCGGCGGACTTCAACTTCTTCACAGACGTCCTCAGCGGTTCCGCGGGCACGCCAACTGACTCCCTTCACAACATCATGCCCGTTCCCGTTGTCCCTGAGACTGACAACTCGTGGGCCCTATACTACAACAACGCCTCGGCGGCCGCGCCAACACCATCACCTTCTCTCATGGCGCCTACCAGCGACTGTCTATCGCGAGACGCCGTCATGTACTGCAGCGAACAGTTTCGGTCGTATCCGCGGCGGTGGGTGAGCCAGAACGGCGTTGCCCCCTTTATCCACCCGGCGCTCTACCTGCCCACCACGAACGGTGCGGACGGCCTGCCCCCCGTGCTCCAGGACTGTTTCTGTGCGTGCGCGGCGTACGCCGCCAAAAACGACGAGAACGCGGCGCTGGTCCTCGGCGTCGTGGAAGCAAAAGCCACGGCTTTGCTCTACGTCCCCGAGCAGGCGGCCTGGACGTTGCCGCAGCAGGTTGCCTCGTTACAGGCGCTGGTCATGTACCAGATCATGCGCTGGTTCGACGGCGACATACGCCAGCGCGTCCTCGCGGACTCGGTCGAGCCATTATTGGCGACGTGGACCTCGGCACTCCAAGCCCGCGTCGGGACCGGCGTCTTCTCAGCCGAAGAAGCCATGCCGTCGTCGTCCACCGTCATGTCGGACTCGCATATCCCACCGCATCACCAGCAGCCCTCTTCATCGGCGGGATCGTACCCGCAACACGACCTCTCGCCGGATCACTCGCGCTCCAATACCCCTGGCGCCCGCCTCACAAAAGAGGAGCTCAACGCTGCTTGGCGGCGGTGGCTGATGGCGGAATCGATCCGACGGGTACTCGCTATGGCGCATCTCGTCAGGGCGGTGTACTCTACAGCGAAACAGGGTGGCGGCGGCGGCAGTGGTGGCGGAGGATATGGCGGCAAACTCGGCGGCGCGGGGACAGCAGGAGGAGGGCCCGGACAACCACAGCAACATCACGCCAGCGGCGGCGGCGGTGGAGGAGGTGGTGGTGGTGGCGGCGGTGGCCATCAGCTCCCACATCATCATCACCCCCTCGGCCTCGCGGACATGAGCTTCACGGCACAGGCGCGGCTGTGGGCCGCCACCACGGCGGAGCGGTGGAACCGGTCCCGCGAGGGCGACACGACGTGGTGGGTTGGGCGGATGGACTTTTCGGGCCTGCTGGCACTTGCGGACCCGAGGGAGGTGGATGAGTTTACCGTCATGATGGGCGTTGTGTTTCGCGGCAAAGATACGATTGAGGATTGGGTTACGCATGGGCCGGGGGGTATGTGAGAGGTTATTGAGGCACGGGGATTGTGTATATGTGTGAGAGGGGCAAAGAGAGAGAGTGAAGTGGGGTTGAGCGAAGCCATACCCTGGTGTTTTTGGAATAGACTTATACTATACTGCTATATAGACAGATAGAAGAAGATGAGCATAAGAGGGAAAAGAGGGGGGTTCTCTCTACAGATTCCATCGCGAGATAAGCATTTCAAGGCGGACTTGGCGTTTCTCAAAGGGGCGGTATGGGCGGTAAGGGGGCTCAGGGAAGGGTTGGCTATTCAAAAAGGGAGAAAATCATTTTTCACATACAAAACTTCACTTAGCATCTGGCAGCATGGTTTTTGCATTTATGGGCATAGCGACGGGGCCTTGAAGATAGAGAGAGTGTTTTAATAATATTCCTTCTAGAACCTAGAATCCCATTTGCCCGTGTCCCTTACTCTTTTCTTCTTAAGTTGGTTGTTTTATGTGGAGGAGAGGTAGTTGGAAAAGGGGTAGCATAGCGATGCTTTTCTTGATAGATTTCTAGATTTGATATGCACAATGACGAGTTTCAAGACTCAGAACATACAAACTAAACCCAAGAGAGGCCATTGACAGTTTTCAATTCTCATGTTCAGTGTAGATACCTTGTATAAGAGATTCAATGGGAAAGCGAAGAGCAGACCCGACCGAACAGCAATTCTACCTATCTCCTGACCCATACTACTATGAATCTGATAAACAAATCAAGTAGCTGGCGTCAAGGTCGTGTAGCAGCATTATGTGCGTATTGTATTGTGCCATCCCCCCTTGGAAGCTCGATCCAGTCAGGGTTGATCGTTTTCACCAGCAAGCTTAGAGGGAAAGTTCCCCATACCAACGCGCTCTCAAAGTACTTCATGATTCTAACTTTTACACGTGATTGAGCACCATGAAATCGCTTGCCACTGAGCACACACAGTCAAGATAAAGCACAAAGGGGGTCAAGCAAAAAAGACGTGGGAGCTTCATGTCTGATTCATTAGTCATGATCTATTGTTGCAGGCGCTGTGACTGCAAATGCTTTTGGGACTCTATGTCATCTCTTCTCCTCCTTCTCTGTTTGTCCTCATATCCGCACCTTTATCGGCGGTGACCCTTTTTGTCATCAAGAACCAGAATAGGCAAAAAATCCAAGAGGGTGTGATGTGTCATGAAAGAAGGCCGCGCCGTGCCTCCTTTGCCGGCGCAGGTTACGCAGCCAGGCTAGGACCATCTCCTCTCAAAAAAAAAAAAAAAACCGGTGGGCGCAAGAAGCAGTGCAGGTTCGTAACCCAGGGCCGGAGCCGGTGTTCTCAGTGGTTCCTCACTATGAGGACGTCCACTTTTTTAGACGCTCCGGCTTTTGAACGAAACGCTGCGATGCTTGGTGATGTACTACCCCTTATTCCAGGGGCAAGCTATCCGAAAAGGTGGTAGCAAAAAGAATTCAGTGCTCAAGCATTGGATGCTTAGCACATCTTGTACTCGCACTGGCCCTCAGCGGCACGAGTGGGGTCCTCGGTCAAGAACTTGTAGTCAATCTTGATGTCAAGATCACGGCGGTTTCTGTCGTTGGGCTTGACTTGCAGAGTACCCTCGACCTCCTCGCCAGTCTGCATGGTGATCATGTCCTTGAGGTAGAAGACAGTCTGCTTCCAGTGGGTGTACTTGGTATGGGGACCGGTAGAGAAGCGGATGGGCTTGTGGGCGGCCGTGAAGTCAATATCGAACCAGGCAACAAGGGCGTGGATGAAGTCATCGCGGCGGGCGGAGAGCTTGAAGGGAGAGGTGAAGGCAAGGTCGGCAACCTGGCACTTGTAGAGGTCCAGGGTCAGGACAGGTGTGGGGTCAGTAACCACCGCCTTCATCTCGACCGTGTCAACCAGGGGCTCAGCAAGAGCGGTGGCCTTGAGGGGGCTGTAGTCAAATCCGTAGACATTGTCCCAGACTATCTTGTGGTCAGCTTCTGTTTGCATAACCCAGCGAAGCTGTGCCGGTGTGGTAGTAATGGGTGGTATTGCAACTTACATCCAATCTTCTCGTCCTTGTAGTCGCCATCCTCGATACCAGCAACGAAGATGGTGGCCTTGTCGGGGAAGATGAGACCGTCGGGGTTCAGGTAGCGGTCACGGGCGTAGAGGACGGTGTCCAGCATGGACTCGTAGAGAAGGAAGTAGCCCATCCACTCGGAGATGATGATGTCGACCTTGGGGAAGGGGAGCTCGACCTCCTCCATCTTGCCCTGAATCAGGGTGATCTTGTCGGACAATCCGTTGACGGCAACGATCTCGCGGGCCTTGAAGATGATGGTAGACATGTCGACACCGATAACGTGCTTTGCGCCAGCCTTAGCGGCGAACCTGTGCAAAGAATACACTGTTAGCAACCCGGCTTCAATGAGCTGCGCAGGTATGGCATCTTGTTTGAGACAGCCGAGCGTACGTACATAGACAGAATGGCGGTACCACAGCCAACATCGAGGACGACCTTGTCCTTGAAGAGGTGCTTGTTCTGAACAATGGCGTTCATGTAGGAGCGGGTGCGGACCTCATCCTTCAACATCTCCTCGTGGATGCCGTGGTGGTCGTAGCTGTGCAGGAGCGCAAATGTTAGCAATGGTTCTGGGGGTTTGCGGTGGACAACTCTGTAGCTCTGCTGTCCAGCTTGCTGCCATACCTCTTGAAGTAGTGCTGCTCAGAGTGCTCCATGCTCTTGAGCTTCTGCTCAGCAGCGTCGACCTCCATGTTGTCGCCTCCCATTTTGATGATTGGTGTATGTGAAATCTTCTTTTTGCGACGACTTTTACCGTCGAAGCTCGCTGGGTTGAAGAAGAAGAAGGGACGAGAAGGAGACAAACGGGTCGGCTTGGGTATGTGTAGGATGAATCGCCGAACACACTGGAAAGGATGAGGAAGGAAAGAGAATTTCGGGGTGGGAAAGAAAACACGGGCAGAGGTAGTCGCGCGGTGAAGAAGAAGGAAAGGGTCGGCGGGGCAGGCTGGGCACTGGACCGGGGGAGGACTTTCAACACGATCGGGCAGAATGGACCTGACAGAGACTGGAGGGGAAGGAGGGACTGGCAAAAAAAAAAACCAATCCTGATTGCGCCTCGCAATGCCCGTCACCGCCTGCACCCTGTATCGGTCTCAGTCTCCACATCCCACTTTCGGCCAGACCACCTCACCCACCCGAAGTTTTTTTTTTCTTTCTCCCTTAGGTTTTTTTTTTTTTTTTTTTTTTTTGCTTTACCCACCTCATAGGTAGCTTTTAGACTGTTGACACTGGCAGACCCTTACTGCCGGCCCGTTCCTCGCCCCTCGCCAGCGCACCACGTTGATGGAGTTTAAGGTGTGCGGGTCCGAAGAAGCTTTTCCATCCAAGAGCTTCACTTAAGGTGTACAAGAGTACAACGAGGGGCAACATTCTAATGCTTCCAGCAAAACTAGTTCACCTTGTCAAACACAACAGCTACAAATATAAGCTTGGTTGGAGAATCATGTAAATTCTTCTTCAAGACTCAAGAGCCAAAAACACTAGACCAAACAAAAGCCACCCAACGCCGCGCTATGCCAAGTACCGTCGATAAGAGTGTGCCTCGGTCCTTAACACCACCTCTCGTGTGGCTCTCTCCACTTGACCTCGAGAATATCAAAGATCTTCTTCTCGTCCTGACCCTCGACAAGCTCTCCTTCCGTCAGCTTGGCGCGTCCCGGGCCTCTCATCACGTTCTTATAAAGACCTCTCTGGTTGAGCCGCATTCCCTTCTTCGATGCCAGAAGTCGCATGCTGCGATTGAAAATGTCGTTGCCTGTAAAGTAGATCAGTGCCGCCCCAATTTCGGCTTCTGGCACGACTAGGAAGTCCACACGTCTCCAGACTTTCCGATACTCTTGGTCGTTGAAGCCTTCAATCTTTGGCAAAACGCAACAGCCGTGCCATTTGCTTCCGTCATCGTCCCTGGATCCTGCGAGCCTAGCAACGAGAAACCTTTGTGCTTCAAGTGCCTCGATCAGGTCCCGCAGGAAAGTGATTAGTTCCGATGATGCCCTAGTCCCTTTCTTCGTGACGATAAAGTCGATATCCCCACTACTTTGTGCTCCGCGACGATAGCTGCCTCCAACGATGATTTGCACAGTAGGATCCAGCTTGGCCGCCTCTGACCTGACTACCGCACTTAACCACTTCATCTCAGGCCTGGGAATTCGCGTATTGAGATCGTCATAATGATCGATACCAATTCGTTGGTTCACAGTCAACTTCGCTTTTTGCTTGAGATCATCGAGCGTTCGGAACCCCTGAGCAATGAAATGGCTCGCCTGTATGCTCCCAACACCGTAGATCTTTAAGAATTTCTGCAGAACTTCATCCATCGGATCCGACTCGGCATTTTCCAGTCGTTTGAGGCGATTGGTGGTAACAATCTCCTCAATCTTGTCTGCCAACCTTTGGCCAACGCCAGGCAGTCGGATCGCCTCCTCAGCGGTCGAAATCTTGGCGGGCTGCCGCTTGAGCTGTGTAATGGCTTTTCTGTAGGCAATGGGCCGCCATGTATCGTTGATACGCTCGTAGTAGCTGCACATCTGCTGCAGGATCTCAATTGTGCGGAAGTTGGGGTTGTGCTGGTCGCTCCCTAGAGTCCCCCCTTTATGACACGTGAACTTGTCTTCCCAAGTCATTTCTTTTCGCCCCCTACTTCTTGCGACAGCTCTTCTCTTCCTTTGAAGTTCATCATCCGAGCCTTCACTGCCTGATCCTTGTTCATATGACTGCGGCGACGTTGCTGAAGCATCATCCTCGTCGTCGTCGTCATGCTCCAGTGGCAGATCTCTAAACTGCTGCAGCTGAGAAATGACGTGTTCAAGCTCATCTTCTGATGTAGAGGTTGGCTTCTCTGCTGTGGCAGGGACATCTTCGTAAGATCCGGCATCTTGTGGAAATGCAGCCTCGCTTGTAGCTGTTGATTGCACAGCCTCTGTGATATCTCTCAAGACGGAGGGTTCCGCGGTAACGGTTGCAATTCCACTTGTCCTTCCAGAAGACTCCTGACTTCGAGATGGAGTTGACGGCGGGGGGGCGTAATCCCACTTCTTCGGATTGGTCTGACGCTTCTTCAGCGGCAAATCTCGCGCCGTTGGTCCGATTGAAGGCTGAACAGTGTGAGGCGAAGTTTTGGGTTCCGGCGAGGTTGGCGAATGCGGTGGCTCAGGACAACCAGATACTTGATATTGCTTCTGTTTTGCGTTGAGCAGGGTTTTGAATCTGATACAGTCCAGCGGGAAATCCTCGTTCAGGACGATGTACGATGACCCCTCGCTTGCCGAACTGAGGACATTCTCGATACTCTTCCAGTCAAGGCGCCGGTCGACAATGACATGCGTCGCATTGTCAAGCGATCGGGTCCACAGGGCACCAAACTCTTGCGATTTCCGTATCCGAATTTTCCTGGCTGGCGCGATGTCATCGTTTGGAATGAAATGGAATCGCAGTCCACGAAAGATCTGCTGCGCCTCGGGTAGCAACTTGATGGGAGGCTCTCTCTTTCTTTTCTTCATCGCGGCGATGGATGGCGAGTTATCTACACGATGCGGCAAAACGTGTCTTGTAAGAGAAAGCGGTGTGGTAGCGCTTCTGGTAAGAGTAACCAACGGCTGAAGTGGTGGCCGAGCCAAGGTTTCGGGAATAGGCGTGTCTTCGACGAAGCTGAGGTCTTCAGTGGGAGCTTCCTTCCTTCCGAGACCCTTGATCTCGGCAAGTGGTGTCCGCTCGATGACTTCCTTCCGTTTTAGCTCCGTAAGGGGCGCTGATACCGGAGCTGAAGAGGTCCGCCTGGGGCTTACGCGCCGTTGTGGCTGTTGTTGTTGTTCTTGCTGGCGAGGGGGAGGAAGGAGAGGCGACTGCAATTCCGGCTGTGGTCTTTCCCTGAGTGGATGGCGAAGTTGCGCTGCGGCTTGGAACGCTCTTAGTTGTTGCCTTATGCGTTGCTCGGCCTCGTGGAAATCATCGTCATCATCCTCGCCGTCCTCGCCTTGCCTGCCAATGGATTCAAGCTGGCGGAAGAAACGCGCTTTGTCTCTGAAGGATGTGTTTGCATCGGCCATTGTAGTAACTGTCGTCAAAGAGGCGCACGGGATACTTTTCGCTTTTTGTGAACCAATGTCATGTCGGTGGCGGCACGTCGCTGTTGCCTGAGACTCGTGGAACAATGGCAGCAGAGATGGATGGAAGGTTGAGTGATGCCTGAGTGAAGTCGAGAGAGAGCGGCACACACACACATACACACCAATACGGAATGGGTAGCTTATAGGTGAGTTGTCATTTGACGACGTTGTGTTAATGGATGGAAGGGATGGATGTCATCCAAGGACCCATGAATACCTGGAGTCTCTGTAAGGTGTTGGAAATGGCCGAATCTGGGTGCCCTGCGTGGGGAAGGATGCCGCATTAGTGCTGTGGCCACCTGCAAGTCATCCAATTAAGGTCGCCCTCAGCAGTGAGCACTGACAATTGCCCCATGTGAGGGCCGCAACGCAGGAGCCTGGGCGTCTGATAGGCAGAGGGCTACAGGACCAAAGGGTATGTGAGGAAAATAGACTGCTTCCAAGCAGGTTTGACGCCCGCCAGGTTGCAACCGATCGACCCAAGCACCCTACAAGGGGATTCTGCAGCAAAAGCGGCTTAGCCTCGGCCAGCAGCACGGGGACCTGCAGGATCTGGTGGGAGCTTCAGGTTATCGACAATCCTTCCTTCCAGTTGCTGTGGTGAATTGACCTTCCTAACTCCATCTGAATAGTGAATACTACTAAGTACGTTAAACCACGTGGACTTAATACACTACAACAAAGAGACTCAAACCTACCTTTTGTAGTATGAGCTAGCATGTACAACATGAGGTATCACAGCAGCAACAACTCCTTCGCAGTGAGCCAGTGTTTCGGATGTTCAAGTTGAGCCAAAGAAAAGTGGTTGTTTGAAATCCTGGTCTATAGGACGAAATAAATAACCCAAAATCATGACGGGTCTGTCTGGCTTTTTTGACATAATTACAAGGACAGACGGTCGGGGTAAGACCGCCTCATTCTTCGCTCCCCATGGTATCACCGTAGCTTTAAATCCAATATATACAATAACATTTTCCTCGTGTCCTCATTCTCCTAGTTTGTGGCGTTTCGCTCTGCCACTGTATCGTACAGCTGTCACTCGGCTCCGTGGCTCACCTGGCTCGGCATTTGCAAGCTGAGGCTTCCCCTAGTTGGACCAGCGACAATGCCTTAAGCTGATGGTGTCGTTATATACAGCGGGGCCGTGTCGAACTAAGAGCGTGTGCAGGATGAATATGCCGAGGACGGGCGATGAGCCGTGAGTGTTGTCTAAAACCAGTACTCATCGCGCTTTATTGAGCGTGTCCGAATTGTGTGGGATACTGCGATGACCCGGCAAAGTTGCGGGCGTCCATCAAGGGAATGCTGTTGTTCTTCTCCATTGGCTGGAAAGAAGCCATATCGTTGGAGTAGCGGCTAGCAGCCTCGTTGTCCATGTCGTTGAGCACCTCTCTAGTAAGCTCGACGTAATCGTAGGCGAACTCGCCAATCTCGGCATCGTCAATACCCAAGATCTCCGCCTCTTCGGTAGCGCGGAGACGAAGGCCGGGAATCATGTTCATGATGAAGAGGATGGTGCAAGTGCCGACAAAGGAGTAGGCGCCACCACTGAAGGAATCGGCCAACTGGTATCCGAGCTGGATCCAGTTGTGGTTGATCCAGCCTCCGTCAATCTCTGAAACGCCGTCGAGGTGAGCGATGTAGTTGGCAGCGAAGAAGGCGGTGCATATGTTGCCCACGAGACCGCCAATGCCGTGAACGGCGAAGATATCGAGAGCGTCGTCGATTCTGAGGATGAACTTGAGCTTAGTAGCGTAGTTGGCGAAGGCCGCACCAAGAATACCGAAGGGAACGGCAGCCCACACAGGGACGTATCCTGTATCAAAATCAGCTAATCAAGTTTTGCATGTTTCTTTACTGTGAATCAAACTCACCGGATCCTGGTGTGATGGAGACCAGGCCAGCAACGACACCAGAGCAGAAGCCCACAGTTGACCACTTGCGTTCCAACCTGTAGTCCAACACGCACCAAGTAATACCGCCGACGCAGGCTGCCAGATTGGTAACAACAGCGGCAAGAACAGCACGAAGGTTGGCAGAGAGAGCCGAGCCAGCATTGAAACCAAACCAGCCAACCCAGAGGAAGACGGTGCCGATAACAATGTGGGTGACATTGTGAGGTCGGTAGTTCAGTTCATGAGTGCCGTGACCGCGGCGCTTGCCCAACATCATGGAGTAGGCAAGAGCGGCCGTGCCAGACGCGATATGGACGGGTGTACCTCCAGCGAAGTCGAGACCACCCATCTTGTTGGACCATCCACTGGGGTTCCACGTCCAGCAAGCAATCGGGTCGTAAATTACTGTCGCCCAGATAAACATGAAGATGACGCAGGGGAGCATGCGGCCACGTTCAGCGACAGCTCCAGTCGCAAGAGCCACGGTGATGCAGGAGAACATGCCCTGGTAGATGGCGAACAGAAGATCCGGGAGGCGGCTTGAACCAACAGAGGGACGGCCGAGAACATCCTTGAAACCAAAGTTTGAAAGATCTCCGATGAATGCGCCAGCGGAGTGTGAGAAGGTTAGTGAGTAACCCCAGAAGAACCATTGGAAACTGGTGACAGCCGTCGCCATGACGGAAAGCCATATGAGAGAAAGTGCTGATTTTCTTCTCGCGAGTCCTGAGTAGAAGAAACTAGATGGAGCAGTGTTAGCTGGCCAGGTTCTCAAAAGATATCAGGGTGGAAATTGCCCATACCCGACGCCAGGAATCATAAGCAACACCAGCGCGGTGGCGGTAATCATCCATCCAATGTCACCAGTCTGTGTCTCTTTGTTAGCAGCCGTACCATAGGAACCAAATGTCTGCACATAGCGTAGTTGAAAATGACATACCTCGTACCAAATGTTCAGATCCTCGGTGAGAGAATCTCCTCCGGTGGGACCAGAACCATTGTAGGGTATGAGATGCACATAGTCGAGATTTTCGAGATCGAGAGGGGATGCCATCGTGACGGAATTGTCGTCGCCGCTATCTTATCGCCGAATCGGCAATTGGAGGGCCTGGGCCTGGACGTAGTCGTAGTCGTCGTAGATGGGCACGGAGACCAACACTTCACTAGAAGTTCGCCAGTTGCAATCGACGGTCGATGATTGTCGTATTAAGAAGCCTGTCGGCTGGCTCTTCGTATGAGCGAAGCCTCGAAAATGAGCGCAAAGGGCCGTCGCGGGGTGATCGGAAAGGACAGCACTGGATGAAGCGACGGGACGAAACAGTCAGAATGGGCGTGGGATGCGCGAAGCTTATGAATGTGGATGCCCCGGCGCCCCGACAGTCTGCGCAGAGTTGCGTTGCGGGCGGCATGGCGACTAGCCCTGCTTGTGGCGGGCAAGCTAAACGGGTACGGCAGGACTCGCCCGACGCGGCCAAAAAGGCCCATGGTCCAAAGACTCTCCAAGGAGTGCGAGTCTGCGAGAGAGGGAGAGGCCACAGGCTGCGGCTTGGGACTTCTGGGCTATCCCACGCAGACAGGCCCTGTCCGCCCTGGGCCAAGACCGCCGGCAATGGACTAGGGGGGGTGGCCAGAGTTTTTCTCGGGGGTGAGATGAGAGTGGTGTGTGTGGGAGGTCGTGGGAAGCCCTGCGAGAACGAAGCAGGGTTACAACCAGGGCGAGCCGCGAACAAGGCCAATCGGTACAACTTTGGGGTGTGGACTAGGGGGCGAGGCATGGGGGTGGACTCGTGGAGGCTTTGTCGGTTGCGACGCAGATCCATGGATAGTATCCGTACTCTGCAACTCTGTATCCGTACGCAGTATCCGCAAGTTGGTTGTTCTTCACTTCTCTTGCTGCGTGTTTGTACGGATACGGATGTTTCCTGAATCCTGCATCATTTCTCCTGATTTCCTGTGAAGCAAGTCAGCGAACAACCTGAAGCAACGGGGACATAGCAATCGGGCATGTCCAATGCATAATTGCAGGTTGGGGAAAAGCAACGAAAGTGGTGCGCGAGAACAAGAGAAAGAGGTAATAAGGAACGCCTTGGTAAGCAACTGGGGTTGAGCCAATGTACATAAGGTAGCATCCAGAGACCAGAAGGCTTGGGTTTTGATAAGACCCGACGACTTCAAGACACAACGGCTTCGATACCAGAGGACCGGTCACCCGTTTTCGGCCTGGCGTGGTCTACTCCATACGTCCGTCCGTCCTCACTTCCAGACCGGATCGTTGCTGACTTGTCAGACTTGTCATCAGACGACGAGGAGGCTTTTCCTGCCTTCTGTGTCTGTGATACCTAGTAGATAGTGCTTCATGGTTCATCAAATAGTTGGTCTCAAAGTCATCTCTTCCCATACAGTTGGATGAAAGTCGCAATCGAGAAATGCATGTGCTTTCAATTCATTAATTTGACCACGCCCTTCCCCAGGCCCCTGTCTAGTCCAACCAGGGTCGAAATCGCCATAGTTTGGTTATTGGTGGGGGATGGACGGGGGAGGAGAACCCGCAGAACCACAGGCCATTGTTATCAAAGCAAGGGTCTAGTCGTAGCGTGGATTCAGATAACAGCCACGATTATTGCTGCGCTCTAATAACGCAGACGCCAATTGTTGTATCGAGCATTCGTACTTCTTCTCGCCTTTCAGAAGGTCTTCTGTCGTGTGCGCAGATTGTTTGGGCTAATGCCGGCTCGACCGTTGTAACTTGTACGGTACGGATGGGATGGATACCTACCTACCACTGGTCATCCTAATTATCCTATAGTTAGGTAGGTATTCGTACCGACACTGCCATGACAAGACCCCTCGCTCGCTGTACCAGTGTTTCCTCCGAACACACGAGACGTTCTGGTCTGAACTTTGCAGATTGTCGCTTCTCTTGGAATTTTGGATCACCGAACTTGGCGTAAGAGAGCCCCTGGCCTATACAGCACTGATGGCCAGCTACTGGAAGCCTCATCAAACACGGTCGGGACAGAATCCGACGCTGTGCCTGCAGGTGCCGGCAGCTCATTGTTTTGTACATCACGGGCTCGGCGGTTGATCGTTCAGAGGGACCTTCAGCAGCCGTGGTTCGTTTTGTCGGATCAGCTGACCGGCACCCAGCAGGCCTCAAGGGCAGGAGGCGGCGTAGCAAACCCAGCAGGGCAACGTGCGTGAACGTGCGTGACACAGTTGATGCTGATACTAAGCAGGAGGATAAAAAGGGCAGAGCAGCGCGTTGTAGCGGCCGCAAGGCATGTCAGACGCGGCCAGGAACAGCCGTCTACAGCCAGCCAGCAGCGGATGAACACTCCGTTTGCGGGCAACGACGACGATGACTTTGCGGCGTGCTGTCGCACAGAGTGAGAAATTGGCGTAAAGGTCTTGGTGCAGCGGCCGCTGTGGCAGCACCAAAGAAAAGCCGTGGAAAAGGGATAAATTCGGATGTTTTTCTCTTTGGTTGGTCTCTTTTTTTCCCGGAAGAACTCCCAGGGAAAGGGATGCTGGTAACCAGGTCTCAGTTGAAAGTCTTGGCCAAACGCCCGCGAGAGCTTAACGTTTCCTCGCAAGAGGAGGGAATAGGCTTCAGGCGGTGCCTAGCGGGCGTAGCCGTACTGCGTACCGTGAGAGTGCTGTGTCGTGTGTTGCCCGTTACCCGTTGTTTGAGACGAAGAAGGGCATAGTAGCCGTCATCTCATGTCTCACTGAAACGGACGGGATTTGAGCTGATGATGTCCTGCGGCAAGGCGGGAACTCAAAGTCTGTCCCTCATGCGACGCTGGAGTCGTTCTTAGACGGAGGCTGGAAGATTGACTTTTGCGCTGGTTAGATTCGTTAACTATTTCATCATGTCATGATTATGAATAGTGTTAGTTAGAAAGAAAGATCGTGGAGAAATGACAAGTCTTGGCCTTGTTTTCCCATGTCGGTGGTGTTAGGTGATATTCGGATAAGTTTGAGCAACTGTCCGTGGTGCGGCGGGCTGCAAAGTGAAAGTGTAATTACAGCCAACGTACCTGCCGTGTCACGGCGTGTGGCGTGCCTGCCTCAACATCGACATCTTCGCAAGAAAGAGCTGCTCCTTCCCACCTGCCTGGTGGTGGTGATATCAAACACCTAACGCCAGATTGGGACAGCGAACAAGGATGACAGACAGTCCCGCCGCTACCATCCTGATGGGAGACCGACAGGCCAGGAGCTGCCCGAGGAAGGCAGCAGATGGCAAGGGCCCGATAGATCAGAAGGCAAGGGCACCAGCCGAAGAGGCCGAGTAACCACATTTTGTCATGATAAGCTATTCGCCCCTGATTGGTCGATAGAGCCCTGGTCAGAATAACGGCAGCCTCCCCCGGCCAGGGCCAACTTGCCAAGAATTGCTACTGTTCAGTTCTGTGCTACGAATGGAAGTAGCGATGGCAGGTGGGGGCGAGGTCTGCATTTCGAACCTTCTTTGCTTTTTCTGAACCCCTGCCGTCAATCTCAATCCCTCCATCCATTACGGAGTACGTACATCCCTCCTCTCCTTGTCCACGCAACTTCAACACCTCACCTCCTATCACCGACGCCAGCCTATGGGAATGCCCATGCGGCCTTCATCATGTCCCTGTTACCAATTCTAGTGTCCTCGAACGTCCAGCCGTCTGTCAAATTTCAGTGAATGGCACAGCACTAAATGTCCCTTCAAATTTGCCTCTCTTTGTTGTCGAAGCTATCATTGAACCAACAGCAAACTGACTTTATACCAATCCCATCATCCTCGCTTGGCAAAAGGGTCAAATGCAAAGTGGTAAATACACGCAGAATGGCTACGAAGATGGACCCTCTGCCTGATACTACACTAGGTGTAGCTTTTCTCGATCCAGAAATCCTCCGAGGCGCACACCCTGTGTCAGAAACTTGGTACCTACCTCTATCTCTCCATATCGCCAGTGCTTCATCTCGGCCTGCAGGGGCTGTCAGGTCGTCTTACAACCTGTTCCACATAGACTGGCGTGCTGAGAACCATCGGCTGCACCAAGCCTCCCGGCCGTTGGTTTATTAACTTCCGTTGACCGAAACTATCCGTACGTGGACTACGGAGTACAGTCTGTTCACACACCTTCTTCGCCTTCCAGAACCGGCATCTTGATCGGCGCTGCATCCTCTTTGCGGCAAGCACTTTGTGATACGACCAACTAGTGGTGCTTTTTATCTGGTAGATTCGCTGTTAGTTGGGCTGCTAAGGCATGGCAATGGAGTTCGAGAAGCATCAGCTCAGAGACCGTGCTCAAATTGAGCTGCCTTATCCCCCACGGCGGCCAATCTTCTCGCCCTGAGAGGGAGCTCACACAGTCCACCACCTGGGCACCAGGGTTTGGCCACCACTTCCAGCCCAGATCAAATTGTTCAATTCTTCTCGTCATACAATCAGTGACTAGGATATCTATCTCCCCGGATTAAAGGGGTTCCAATACCACCCCCAGGAACCACCTCCGGCCACCTCGTCACGTCATTCGACCAAAGCTCCTGATCCGCACCAGGAAATCATTATGAGCTCCGCCTACCAAGTGCTTGGCCTCGACCCTCACACCCTCTCTGGCATCTGCCTCCTGCAGGCGTGTGTATCCGTACCTTGACGAGACTAGTGCTTGATTAACTTGTCAGCAACGATATTACCAACGGGCCTTTGCGCCCCCATGTGCAGATACACATGTCTTTGTGCTCGGAGACGACCGTTGAGCGTGGGCGTGATAACTGTTTACAACACACAGACTTCGATGACAGCTCGGATTTCCTTGTTCGACGGCTAGCTAGAGGGCACACAGGCATTCCACAATCTCTAGAGCAAACACACACCGCCATGGCTTCATGGGCCAAATCATGGCAATATCTCGGGAAGTTGGGGAGGTTCAACGGCATCGACGGTCATTGGATTGAGAGGTGCTGACTGGCCAGGAGGTGAAATGAAATCACACGCGTTGCAGATGCGGAAGCTAAGCTCTGTAACACTCGAGTCTTGCTCCAAGGGGAAGCTCCTTTTCGCCGTAACCTGCGCTCACAACTTGCTAGCCCGTAGTCACGGCGGTAGTCGCTGCTCGCTCCACAACTTGCGCTGCTATCCTCGGTCTTCACGGCCTCACTCTAAATCACCATGCATGTCCTGATCTTGAGGCAACAGCACATCTTGTTCCGGAGAGGGCCAGCCGGTCATCTCCACAATGAACTGCCCTACCACGAGCACCGCCCTTGGTATCGGTCCCGCCCCCAGGCGTAGTGTATCTCATGGATTCATGGGTGGAACACGCAGCTCGGTTTCCAGTTTATCGAAGCTAACGGAACACGGATATTGGACAGTTCCCAGGGTTACGTCTCCCCCGGTCCTGGCGTCCATCTTATTCGCAACCAACTTCGGATCTGGAACTCTTCGCCGTTGTGAAGGCTGAAGCATGAGGAAGTAATCTCGCCTACCCGTCCAGCCACTCGGTTCCTTCATGGAGCTACGAGGACTTGCTTGCCCGAATGTTGTCGAGAGTAAAAGTCCGAGCTCCGTCGGCGATTTGCTCAGCCTGACGAGTTGATAACTCACCAAAGCCTAAAGGGTTCTCTCAACCATGGACGACGCGGGCATATTCGTACGCACCCTGAGGGATTTGCGAGGAATCAGGATATTGGACCTGTGGTCACTTGAACAAAACAGGGCAGACATTGAAACGTCCCTGTCCGCACATCTATCGCCAAGAGGGAGCTCATCGGATCTTCTCAAGGGCTGTGCCGAAAGACTTCAGTCAGGGATAGTTGAGGGGGGGGGGGATAATAAATTGGACCGACAAAGACTGTTTCATGGGGTTGTGCTCGAGGCCGACTTCGAACTGATATCTCACTCCATCCGTTCCTTCTCCTACCGCCGGCATTTCGTGCTCAAGGTCAACACAGTTCTCCTGTGTCTGACGACTGAAGCAGATTACTCCATCTCTCTCCTTGGACTCAGATGGGCGTCTTGGTTCACACGATATCGCGCCTCCCTGGCGGTCAGGGGTGGTAAGTGAAGCCTTGTCGGTCTCCTTCCTGTGTGTGCGTGCGGAATCGTGCTCCTTGATGTGTGCTTTGCGCCGCTGTCATGTTGGTGCTTGTTTCTTTGAGCAGTACGAGATTTATTCTTGCAACCTCCGATCACGAAATACTGTGAAGAGGGAAAGAGGCCGAACAAACCTTGTCTACCAGCAGGTAGATGGCAGGCCGTTAGTGTTTGACGTGGAAAGGCTGTAGTGATCAATGCTGCGATAGTCGGTCATCTATCTACATTACTTAGCGGAAGTTCTACCTTGCCTACTGCCCACAGAGACATTGGCCACTCTCAATCTCTCATAGTATTATACGAGCTTCTGTCCCAGGCTTTGGAGAGTGTCCATCGCAGACACCGCGCAGAGGAACGGACAGTTAAAGGCGACAGTAATTGGGGATAATCTGGTTAACTTAAACTCACATCTCACGTCATGGGAGACGACGGCTATCGGCTATCTATCACGCCTCTCTTTTCTTAAAATACACCCATCTTCCTGGAAACCCTATCTGTCGCCAAAACCCTTCACACACTTTGATGTTTTTGGCACTCCCGACTCAAATCTTCAACTAACCGATGAGAGACCCCCTGGGCAAAAGCCCCCAGTGACCGCCGCAAGAACACTTCCGCTGCTGCGCCAACACAAAGGTGAAGCCCGGCCGCGAGCCAAAGACGTCCTCCATGACGGCCGAGCACCGCACGCAGCGCCTCCACTGCGCCGTCTTGGCGTCCTCGGCTTCCTTACCGCCGCTGGTGCTGGCATTGTTGTTGTTGCTGTTACCAGCGGCATCACTGCTGCTGCTGCCGCCGCCTCCAGCACGAGAAGTAGGGGGCGGGCCGACGAGCTCGGCGCGTTTGAAGACGTCAATGAAGCGACTCTTTGCCTTGCGCGCCGCGAGCGTCCGTCGATCGTCGTCCACCTCGAGGAGATCGTAGTCTGCAAAGAAGAGCTTGGACGGGTCAGCCAGGCCGCGGTAGGCTCGGAGGTCCGTGTTGAAGAACTTGAGCAGCACGCCGAGGAAGGCGGGCGGCGGCGACGACGCGAGGAGCATGTTGAGCTCGCAGTGCATCTGAGCGGTCTTGATCTGCGCGTCGACGGCCTTTTGCGCGGCCGCGCCGCCGCCGGGCGGGTTCTTGCTCGCGAGGGAGGCGAGGGAGGTCTGGTACGCGGTGCGAATGTCGTTGTTGAGGACGGTCAGGAGGCGGTCAAACTCCTGTACTTTAATCAGGCTGCTCGAGGTGACGCGCTGCATCTTCTGGTAGGCCTTGTAGAGGACGACGTGGAGGCCCTTTGCCTGCGAGGACGGATCCGTGGCGTTCTGCATCGCGGCGCGGCGCTCGTAGAACTCGATGGCGCGGTTGGAGAGGATCTCGAGGTGCAGGATGCGGCGGCAGACGGCAGAGAGGAAGCCACGGGTGGAGGAGCACAGGAGGAGGTGGAGGGAGACGTCGGAGCGCGACTGCAGGTAGGCGCTCATCTCGGAGAAGCGCTGCGGAGTGAGGAGGGCGAGGAATTGCGGATCGTCGAGGAGGGCGAAGAGCGAGTCGGTGAGCCAGGCGAGTAGGTCGAGGGACCACTTTGCGCAGCCTGCGAGGGCGTCGACGACCTCGTGCTCGTCGAGCGGGCTGAGCTTCTCGCGGATGTTGACCGGAGTATTACTCGCGATCGTGATGAGGATGACGACGTTGCGTGCGTTGAGGGCCAGCATGGCGAACTTGCCGCCAAAGGTCCGGGGCTGGAACATGCCCTTATATCCGAGGTGGTTGAGGATGCTGAGACACATCTGCAGCGAACTGTTCCGTACGAGACTGTCGTGGTGTGTGTCTTCTGAGTAGTCTACGGGGACCTTAAGCATCCGCACAATCTCATTGATCCAGTCAAACGTGAAGCCTGCAAGTGTCAGTCAGTAAGGGACTCAGAACGGCGACAGGGATAACGCACGCTTCTTGTTTGCAAAGGGTCGAGCGACAGCCAGTATGTCGTCGTAGTTAATATTGTTGAACGTCGCCGTCGACGCTGCCACAGTTAGAGCTGCCAAGGTGGCAGCATATGGCGCTACATATTGTCAGTCAAGGCCAGGAGGACAAAAAGGGGGTGTGATGCAAAATACCATCTTGGTTGGAGTTTCCTATATCTCCTAAAGGATGGTAAAGTCTACTCCACTTGACCTTGCCATCGTCTTGAACCTTGACTACGGAACAATTGGTAGGAGAGAAGGCCATTTGTAAGCCTAGGACATCTTGTTAGCTCTATGAATCAGACGGTTTGCATTACTTGGACTCACATGGTGAATCATCCTGTAAGGCGAACCCCACTTGACCCAACGTCATGACTCTGTCGAGATTCATCTCATTGTAGACTTCCTGTAGAGTATACCTATCGCGGTATTCCACCGAGCCGTCACTGAAGGCTAAGCAGACGACGTTGCCGTACTGGATGGTATGAAGACCAATCACGGCCTTGTTGATGACTACGGGGTCGCACTTTTTTAAGCGACAGGTGGGCTTTGACGACGTTAGAACTGGATTTGACTTCTCAAGATCAAATGACTTACAGCTGGAGCGGTTCCTGTACTATTCCTGCGGCTTCCAAGCTGTTCAAATGCAGGATGGAGGCTTTGAGGCTGATCGCTGGGAACCTCCCACTTGTCGATGATACTTTGCGTTTCCTGATACGGGGTATTGGGTGTTGGCACGTAAGTACGAACTGCGAGGATGACGAGTGGAGCTCCCTGGCCATTTGGGTCCATGACCGATGGTAAGATCTCCAAGTGTGTCAGTTGCGTCGCGGCTGAGTCTACCGGTGTTGTGGATGGACCGCTGGGTAGCCAGGTAGAGATGGCAACGTGCTTCTCGTGCAAGGTAGGATTAAGAGCTTGGCTACCCGGCGGTGGCTTGGTGTCGGATTGAGATTGTGGCAGTCCCCAGTGGATGCCAACTTTCACTACTCGTATTTGCTTGTTGGTAGTGGCCAAGGCAATCCATAGGTAACCTACTCTGTGTTAGTTCAATACCAACACAAGGGCGGCCTTCACTACTTGCCCTTGTCGCTATGAAGTGCTGCATGTGTGATTAAGTCGTCGGATGAGTTGACGCTCTCGAGCTCAAGTAAGGTTTCTTCGATCTTGTTGTTATTCTGAGCCCAGAACATCTTCAGATGTCCGTTTGTCGTCACACACAACAGAGCACTCTTGGATGGATTTGGGTGCCACGGGCCCCCGGCACGTACGAACGAGCTCTCGTACCTATACTGATTGCCATCTTTCACGGCCGGTCCATGGCTCACCCAGTACTGACCAGTCAGCTAGGTAGGATGATTTTGGGAGGGCTCTATGCTCACCTGCTTGCTTTGAGGAGCGAGGGGTAGCCAGTAGCTTCCGACAATGGCATGGAGGTCGTCGGAAGGGTCATGGTCCCATTTTCGTGTTGCGAAGGGTCGGTTCAGAGTGATGGAATATGTGAGAATGGCAACTCGGCCAGTGGCGTCGATGACGGCCAGTTCAGGGCTTGCTGTTGAGGCCCAGGCAAGGTGTATTATGGGGCTTGAAGGATTAATACTGATCAGATCAACCTTTGTAGGCTCACTGAGACCCCAGTCGCCATTGTCAGGATGAGAACGCAGGAACCTGGCTTCCAGTGTCTTTCCATCTGGTGAAACGGAGGCTATTGAGCCGGATCTGGACCATGCGACTCCCCTACAAGAATTGTGAGATCTGGGAAACATTGTGCATAATTGTGGGATGGTTCTCACTGGCAACAGCCGCGGGTGCGCAGCTCATCAATCCTTTGGCGCAGGTGTTTTGTTGGAGGGCGGGCTGTGTGAAGAGACAGGCCGCCAACGCCGTCGCCAAAGAGGTCGTCGACGTCGAGCTGGTCGACCTGCATGGCCCCATTCATGCCGTTTTCGAGCATGAGCGGCATCTTCTCTTCGGTCATGTGTGCGTGCGTGTTGGTGCCGAAATATCGGGCCTGCGCGCAAACAACACTCAGGGTGTCAGCCACGGAGATAGGGCGCGGCTGGAGTGGTGTTTCAAGGCGAGAGATCAAGAGGCCGGCAGAGGCTCATTTTATGAGCCAGAGGAAGCAAAAGTTGCCGTTACACACAGTACGACAAGCGAACCCCTCAATGAAATTAAGAAAAACTACGAATTGCTGTTGTGTTGCCTTGATGACTTGGGTGCTTGACTGATGGTACTCCCAGATGTGGCTGAATGGAGATTGGAGCAAAATGCATGTATCCGTACTCCGTAAGTTGATAGTTATCGTTACTAAGGTGGATCGCGGCTCTTAAGAGAGGTGAACTGGGACCAATGGAGTGCAGAGACGAAGTCCGCCAGGCCACACCTTGCCTCAGCCTCAAGTTCACCTCTCGCACGCACGCGTGAGAAGAGGTAAGGAGGAGTGGAGAAACTACATATGGAGCTAGTCCAACTTAGGCCACTTCAGATATCCATCAATAAGGCGGGAACCTTGGGAGTAGGAACGGTACATGTGGCTGGTGAATGTGGCTGGTGCGAGTACACCAACTGCAGCATGGTGAGCATCTTCGAACTACAGGTCGCACCCCAATATCAAACGCTGTGGGGAAGTTGGAACCCGTGACGTCCATCCAATGATCCTTGCAGGGTAAGGAGGGCCGGGCCCCTCTTCGATCGTGACAGGGGTGGCGGCCAAAGAACGGGCAGACGTGGACAGGCAGACAGGGCAGAGACGAGGTCAGTGTTCCCGGGCAACGGGCGTCTACCCCGTCCGGCTCGCCCGCCCTGTGGGTGCAGATGCACTGGTGTCGTGCTCTTGTCACTTTTTGGCCCCCCGCGACTCGGCCGCGTTTCAGCCGACCGCCTTGCACGCCGGTGGCCGCGACATGATGAAAACACAACAGCGTTGTCCGCTCGAGAACTTCGTATGTGCCCAACGTACGAAGCAAGTACTTTGCATTTGAGGCGCCAATCGGTGGTGGATACTTGCTTCCATCTAAACTCACCGGGACTGTCGTCGAGATTGAATTTGTGTTCGTTTGCCTGGGTCTCGGACATCTGCAAAATGACGTCGGTTTCGTCAACTCTCTTTGCGAGGCGAAATGAGAAATTATTACGGACCACTTACCCATTGTTTGTGGAAGTGAAGATTCTCGCTGTAGCAAAAGGCGCTGCGGTGCATTTCCATCACTGTCGGGCGCGGATACATTCTGACCATGCGTAGCCCAGGAGTCGAATGAGGTATCTTGCGGTGCATCTGTGTAAGGCAGGCACGACGAGCAAGGTACCTTAGGTTGCTGCAGCTCACCGCTGGATCGACAGGCCACTTGCATCCGTATACCACGGACAAGCGCCGTAAGCTTGATACAATCGAATTTTGGTGATAAACGATAAAACAATGAAAGCACGCAGCCTGCTGGTGTTTTACTTGAACAAGGCTTTGTGAAGCTTCAGACTGGATTTAGTAGTGGCTAGGTGGACATTGCCTTGTCCGAGGATGCATCTCCGAAAGAAGCCCTTTCTGTGGGATAAAGCAACAAAGTAAAATACAACAGCCGAGTCATTTTTTCTCAAAAGGGAAGAACAAACAGCGGGGTTGGCCGTCGTCATCCTCGTCATGCCCCAAAGACAAGAGAAAGAAACGGGCGGGCAGACAGGCAGGAGAGCAAAGCTCTTCCTTTGGTCCTGTCTCCATCTATTCTCGTTCCCTCGACTTTGCCGCATTATACTGACTGCGGATAGTAATGCCAGTGTCCAGGCAAAATTCCACAAGCGCCCTTGGGTACAATGGATTAACCAGACATGACGAACATGCGATAAAAAGGAGTAAAAATAAAAAGGTTGTATCAATCATGCTCCTCGTCATATTTCGACCACCCGCATGACAAAGTGAGCCGAAGAAGAGGGGAACGAACAACAACAACAACGAGAGAGGGTGGAGGAGGCCGGAGGGAGGCCGGAGTGCATGGGCCATGTCCATGTACCTCGAGGGCACATGAATGCGGAAAAGTACATGATGTGGAGTAAACTCTTAGGAGCAACAACTCTTCGGGGTCAGGAGCGAGCAGGAGCAGACGGGAGCGAAATGCTCACCCAACTCCCGTCGACTTTTCGACCGGACCCAATGGGAAATTAAGCGACTTTTTGGAGACCGGAACCAAAACAGAAAGAAGCGCGTGCGCACCGAACCCAGACTTCAACAGGCGCAAAGCACTAGCCACCGCACCGTTCCTTACCCTTTCTGCCTCCTGTACGGTGTATCCCCCGTGTGCCCATCCGTCTCCCTCTTTTCTTCGTGCCCTTTCCCTCCCGTCTTTCTTCCCCCGTCTCGTCTCTCACCTTGACTTACCTTGCCTTACCTTAGGTAATACCGTAATAGAGTGCCAACCCACCCGTCCGTACCCTTCTGCCGCGCCGGGCCCTGACTGGATCTGATCTGCTGCCACCGCTGCTCGGTCTTTTCCTGACCTGTGTTGATGGCACTTTAAGCCCAGCTCTAGGTCCCGCCTCTCGCTTGACGGTGTTCCAAGTCACGTCCGCTCCCCTCTCTCTCCTCCCATCCCATCCGTCCCCCCGTGCCCCCTTCTCCCTCCGTGCCCCATCATCCATGTACGTTTGCTTGCAGCCGCTACGGCTATGTACTTGTTAAGGTACCCTCGCCCGTCCGCTCTCCACACTTTGTCTTTCTTCAACGACACTTCTTCTTACTTTCCCGACAACGACGAAAACCCTTTCAACCCACCCCCGGAGAAAGAAGCCCACACTCCTGGAAATCGTTGAACAATGGATATGGTATAGAACACGCTGCCCATGTTCCCGCAAATCTTGTCCCGGATCTTTTCTTCTTTCTCCCCTCCGTCCCCAACCACCACCGACGACAACAACGACGACGACATCAAAATGGACGCAACCCCTTCCTCCTCAGCCATGGACGTCGACGCGCATCAACAGCCCTCGTCTCCCTCAGATTCGACCCTTTCGTCACCTCTTTCCGTACTGTCAAAATCACCCTCAATACCCTCATCGCCAGAAGTCGCCCTCGACGCGTCAAAACGATACCCCTCGCCCACCTCTTCAATGCCTTCAGGCGCCCAGTCACCAATCAAGCTCGAGGCCGCAGACGACTCCGTACCCGTCATCAAGCTCGATAGCGCTGCCGATTCCATCAACGTCAATGCCAGCGATGCTACTGATGGCCAGCCTCCCCGAAAGCGGCGTAAAGTCACGCCTCCCAAAGAGCGCACCACAGAGTACCTCAACCTGGAAGACTGCAAAGAAGACGACGGAAACTTGGCGCGTCTAGTGTCCGCTCTCAAGAAACGGAAGAAAATTGTCGTCATCGCAGGCGCTGGAATCTCTGTTTCGGCTGGCATCCCCGACTTTCGATCCAAGACTGGTCTCTTTGCGACACTGCCCAATGAGCACAAGGTGAAAGGCTCAGGCAAGCACCTGTTTGACGCCTCAGTCTACAAACATGACTCCTCTACCGAAAAATTCCACAAAATGATTTGCGACCTGGCTACAATGGTCAAGGCCGCCAAGCCCACTCACTTCCACCACCTGTTAGCGTCGCTCGCCGCCGAAAATCGTCTCCTACGCCTCTACAGCCAGAACGTCGACTGTATCGACACCAACATGGAACCGTTGAAGACGAATGTTCCCCTGAACGTCAAGGGTCCTTGGCCCAAAACTATTCAGCTGCACGGAAGCGTTGACCACATGGTCTGCTCAAAGTGCAGTGACATCAAGGCTCTGGAAACAGAGCTTTTCGTGGGCCACGAGGCTCCACTATGCAAAACTTGCGAGGACCTCGACATGGTTCGCACGCAGTATGGCCAGAGACGAAGTCACGGTATTGGTCGCCTGCGTCCCAGGATGGTTCTTTACAATGAATTTAATCCGGACGAAGAAGCCATTGGTAAAGTGTCGAGTGTGGACCTGAAGTCGCGTCCTGACGCGGTCATTGTTGTTGGCACCAGCCTCAAAATCCCAGGCGTGCGGAGGCTCGTGAAGGAGCTGTGTCAAGTCACGCGTAGTCGCAGAGACGGATTTACCGCATGGATCAACACGGTCTCGGAGCCACAACACAACGACTTCAAAGACTGCTGGGACCTTGTCGTTCGCGGCAAGTGCGATGACGTGGCTCACTGGGCTGCTCTACCCCGTTTCGACGTGCCGCATGGCGACCAGTCGGCCTACCTCAGTGAAGGAGAGGAGCAGAGGCGCCAGGACAGACTAAGCAGGGATAATCTCGAGGTGCAGCTCATTTCGCCTACGCCTGATTCACCGACCAAGTCTACTTCGACCACGGCGTCGCACTCAAAGAAGCGGAAGCTTGTCGACCCTGTCCAGAGTATCCCAACACCCACGGCCAGCCCGAAGATCAAAGCTGTCGAGGCTGCGAAGAAGGGTACCAAGGCGAAGCAGAGCAAGCTTTCGTTTGGTGGCCAGCAAGCTGCTACTCCCGGAAGCGACGCAACAGCCAAGAAGGTCAAGAAACCGTCCGTGAAGAAGCCCCGGAAGGACAACAAGAAGGCCACGATGCCTCCCAAGAACAGCGTTACACAGACCTTCAAGACGCAGAAGAACCGGGAACTCGCTGATATGCCTCAAGAAACCTTGGCTGGCAAATTGGACAGCCAGCACTATTTGAAATATGTTGAAGACAAGCTTCAGTCTCAGCTTCCACCATTGCGACCGGCGCAAAAGCCTATACAAAGTTTCGTCTACAAGCGTGCCGAAAATACCGACGAGGAGGGACAGAAGGAGGATGGTTCATCACCCGCGCGACCATTCGAGAAGATGTCGAGGCCGTCACTTGCGGAACGGCCAAAGTCCTCACCAAACACTGGAGACAGCAGCGATGTACGCCCAATGACGCCTATGCATATCCGACGCAAGTCGGCCGACACGATATCCCCTGAGTCGATCCCTCGAGGCATGGAAGCCTTGATGGACTGAGGATAACCATGGAAGCGTTGTCAATTACATGATCACTCGGCATCGATTGCATTTTGTTTTTTATATTCATAGAAGACGTCAACCTATTGGTACCGAAGAGTTCGGGCTAGACAGGTGACAGTCCACGGAGATTTGTCTTATCACGAACGGAGTTGGTATGGAATACGCCTCGCATCACTTTATCCTGTACATACAGAGTACCTGCCCACTTGTATAAAGCAGCGGCCGTAGAGCTCAAAGGCTCTTTGACGCAGGCTGCCATGTGTGGGCTCCACAAGCGAAGGCTTCATTTGGGCTGGCAGATGCTGAGAAAAAGTCTGCACTCGACACACTGCAGGATGAACAAGGTAGTGGGATAGAGGCGGGCCCCCAAGTCCGCCATGGGACGAACATGATCGTTAATATACCACTTTTCGCACGAGATGCCTTTATTCTGTTGCCAGCTTTCTACAGGCTTTCGTGACCTCCTTAGGTTGTCCATGACGTTGTTATGCTGACTGACAAGCAGTGTGATGACCGCCGTGCCCGCTAAGCAAGCACCCAAGGTTGCGCCCTACCGCCCCTACAATAGAGGTAGACAAAATAGTTGGGCCGCGGACCAAGGTCAGCGAAGTTCTAGGGAGCAGACCACCGAGACTTCAGGCGTCAACAACGTGTTGATGGAAAACAGATTGATCCTCAAGGTGTTGCTTTTTATTTGCAGTATGCCTCGCCGTGTGCTGTTGCATTGCCAGGTCTATTATAGCAAGGTAGGTAGAATGCATACACTACTTGGTTGGCCTATGCCCCGACCCGCGAATCAGGGCCAACACATCCTGACCACTAAGATAACCTGCATTCACAAAGGCTTTCTGGCTCATTGGGGTACTGCCTGTCTACTATTTTGGTAGAATTTTCTCGTACAAGCGTGGTGGCTCAATCCGTCCATCCCTATGCGCTAGATATATCGAGCTCAGAGCCCCATCTCCTACTGACGCGACCGAGCGTCCGTACCTTAAACATGACTGCCTGCCAGCCAGCATGATATGTACCTTACAAAGCCCCATCTCCAGTCTACCACGCCGCCGCCGCCGCCTCGACCAACAAGGCTACGCGTGCCCGGTACCTGGACGAGGCCAACGTCATGTGACCAGTCTAGAGCCAGCCAGCCAGCAAGGCTCGCTCACCAGCTCGCTCACACGCCTGCCTCCACGGAATGCAGCGACCAGAACTAAACCCGGCTTGTCTGTCCTCGCTTCACTAAAAACTCAAAAACGCATGAGGTGAGACATGATGTTTTCGCAAAACTCCAAAAATGAGTCCGTCCTGTACCATGCAAGTCTGGGTATGTAGTTTATCTTATCATTCCCTCAACCACAATGAAAATGCCCTTCCCACCTGGAGCCGAAAACGCCATGCCGATGCTGATATTAAACACGAATCGTGACTGGATGGATATGCGCAAATGGAAAACCGTCTCCCCATCCGTACTTTTATGAATGCGAATCCTAAGAAGCCGCAGCAGTGCCATTTGCCGCCGCCGCGGCTGGTTTGTCTCCGTTGTGTTTCTTCACTTCTCTGTCCCGCAGGACTCTATACATGGCGCTCAGCCGATCGCCCGTTACTTCGTTGCTCGTGCTGTCAACTGGCCACAGGTTCGCCAAGAACTCCCTGAACGTGTGTTAGATTTGAGTTAGACGTGAAACAGCCGGCGGAGAAAACTTACCAGAAGCGATTCTTGAGCGCATTGTCTCGCTCCTGAACGAATTCGCGATCCAGAAAGTTGCCGATGACAACCAACTCCTCTCCAAATATCTTAGCGCGTTCCTTGCTGGACTTAATCCTCTCCTTTGTCGTGACAAGAATTGCCTCAAAGTTTGCTCGAACTGGTTTGAGCAAGTACCACAACATGGCATCCGCGTCCTTCTCACGCTCCTCCTTATTGTCGCCCATCTTACGGAGTTGGTCAAGTCGGTGAAGGGCTTGGTTACGACGCTCGTTGTCTGGCTGATTTGCTCGCGGTGTGTTGCTCGATCTGCGTCGGTCATCGCCATGCCGATGGTCTTCTGCACGACGATGTTTGCCACTTCGCTCACCCTCATCGCGATGCCTTGGCCTGTCAGCTCGAGGAGACTGTTGTTCATCCCCATTACTCTTGGTCCGCCGGGCTTCCTCCGTTCTCCGATGCTTCGGGATACGGCCTTCATCGTGGCCTGAGTGCTTTCGCTTGGAGTCAGGTCGCGGAGTGCCCTTCTCATCAGCATTGCTGCGGCTGCGATGATGATCAGCGTGACTGCGTTCTCTGTCCCGATGTGAGCCGCTCTTTTTGAGGGCCGGCGGAGCAGGAGACGCGGCGCCACTGCCTACGTCGCTGCGGCGGTGTCCATTCGCCAATCGCTTGTTATTGCGGTGGTGATTTTCGACAGTTCTATGAGCCAATGGGTCACTAGAGTGTTTGGCCGCAAGCACAGAAAGCAGGTATTCTGAACGGCGGACGAGGTGGACGGCGCCTGGTGAGTTGACACCCTTTTCAGTCGCCTTGTTTCGTTCTTCCTTCTTTTCGATGCGGTGCTCCTCCAGGAAGAATTTGTCCGACATGTCTAGCGTGGCATCGTCCCGGATTTGAGTCCAAGCCCCAAACCCGTACTTGTCGATGCCAACCAGAAGCATGCCATCTTCTCGAGCACCCCACTCACATGAATAGTGGGCAGCCTTGGTCGCATCGGCGAGACGGAAGGTCTTGAAGTCATCGCTCTTCCGAATGGTTTGCCTCAGCAGGCGAAGTTGTTGAGGACGTTCGACCGCAGTCTCTGCGTTCATCTTCCTGACCTCGCCGAAATCAACCAGAACAGCCTTCTTATCCTTCTTCGTCAGAGACTTGCCAAGTTTCCGCTCGTCGTCCATTAGACGTGTGTTATTATCATTGAGCGCATCTTCGCATCTCTTGACAAAGTCGTCGAGTATAGACTTGAGGAAATCGCGGTCGCGCTCTCCGAGACGTGCTTCCTGCACGATCTCCTCGCCGCGGTCATCCATAGATCCGTATCTGAAGAAAGCCTTGAGAAGGTTGCGCGTCTCCTTCTCGTTGAGTGGACGCTTGGGGTCAGACAGCAGGGCACGTTGCTCCTCGGCTTCTCGGCGTTGTTGTTCTTCCCTTTGCCGTTTCTTCGCAAGACGGTCGGACCTGTCCGTCTCATTTCGATTCTTCATTGTCGCTCTCCGGGGAGCGCTCTCGGCAGCAACCTTTGCCACATACTCCTCGTTCTTCCGTTGCTCTTCATCAGCCTTGATGACGGCGAGTTCCTCTGCGGGGATAATCTGATCCCAGTCAAGGGCCAAGTCGTCCACCTTCACGTCAGTGTATTGCATGAAATTGTCCCAGTCAATACCACCACTGCTGAGGTTCATCTTGTCATCCACCTTCGTCTTGGTGATTTCAGCATTCTCCAATATGGAATCGATGTCAAGCTGTTCAAGACGTTCTTGATTGCCGCTTTGCTCAAACATCTTCTGCGAGCGCATCTTGAGAATGAGCTGGATATCTTCAGCGGAGTTAGGCCCGTCGATCTTCAGACCCTTCTTATTCATTTCATCACGGAAAGCCTTGCCATCGTCAGTTACACCAGCTTGAATAGTCAGATACTCGAGCAAAAGCTTATTGCGCGCACGCTCGAGCACTTCTTCTTCAACGGTCTCCTTTGACACCAAGCGGTAGATGCTGACGGGCTTCTTCTGACCGATACGGTGCGCGCGTCCCATAGCCTGCAAATCAGCCTGGGGGTTCCAGTCGGAGTCGAAAATGACTACAGTGTCGGCCGTCATCAAGTTGATGCCCAAACCACCTGCTCTGGTGGAGAGAAGGAAGCAAAAGTCGTCGCTATCTTCCGCATTGAAGTGGTTGATAGCCATGCGTCGGGGACCAGCGGCGATGGTGCCGTCGAGACGTTGAAACTTATAGCCTCGAAGTGCCATGTAATCGCTGAGAATGTCGAGCATCTTGACCATTTGACTGAAGACGAGTACTCTGTGTCCATCCTTTTTCAGTTTCGTCAGGAGCTGGTCGAGAAGCATCATTTTCCCACTGCTAGCGATGAGGCCTTTGATCTGGTCTTCTCGGCGGGTGCTGCCGGCGAGAACTCTCTCTTCGGCACCCGCAAACATGTATGGGTGATTGCTGACTTTCTTCAGCTCCATCATAATGTTCAACAAGGAGTTCTTCTGGCCGGTTGCGCTGGACAACGCGGCATAATTCCTTGTAAGGATGTTCTTGTAATAATCCAGCTGCACATCCGAGAGCTCAACACGAATGATCTTCTCTGTCTTTGGCGGAAGATCCGACTCGACTGTCTCTTTTGTGCGTCGCAAAATGTAAGGGGCGATGGACTTGTGGAGGTCCTGGAGCTTTTCTTGCGTATCGTTACCTGCGAGGTCTTCCAACTCTTCGTCAATGACAACCTTGCCAGGGTTGAGGAAGTCCATCAATGCAGACAGCTCGGCTAGGTTGTTCTGAATAGGGGTGCCCGTGATCAAGATCTTGCAAGGCACGCCGAAGCTCACCAGTCTCGCGTACAATTGAGACTCCTTGTTCTTCAAACGATGAGCCTCGTCCACAAGAAGTGCTTGCCACTTGATCTGCTGAAGAAATTGCCAATCTTGGAGAATCATCTCATACGAAGTGATGAGGGCGTTGAACTTTGGCTTCTTGGGGTTGCCGTTAATCATTAGCTCGTTGTCACGAATCGTACTCCGAGAGGCTTCGTTGCCGAGATACACAACGTAGTTCATGTCGGGGGACCAGTTGTCGAAGGTATCGCCCCATGCCGGGATGACACTCAAAGGGGCAACGATGAGAAAAGGTCCCTCTTGCTCGCGTTCGTTGCGAAGCCAGCTGAGGAATGACACGCTCTGAACGGTCTTTCCAAGACCCATTTCATCAGCAAGAATGACGTTGTTGGCGCGAGTCCAGTTGAGACACAAAAAGTTTAGACCTCTGAGTTGAAATGAGCGCAGTTCGCCATTCTTGATGAAGTCGGGTTGCGATTCAAGCTTGGTCATCCTTGTTCGAGTATCCGGGTTGGATTCCTTGCGATCAGAGACCCACGAACGAGAAGATCGATCCAAGAATTGATCAATCTTGTCCTGGAAGTCCGCACTGATGGCAGACGCAACTTCCCACGTGCACTCGTCGTAGTAGCAGCCTTTCCACTTAACAAGGTATTCTGTCTCTTCATCACCGTCGCGAACAGCGACAACTCTGTCCACCTTCGTGAAATCTTCCAGGGCTTCTTCCGCGCGCTCACGATCGAGGAAGAACTGCTCCTTGGTTTCGGGCGGGATATCTTCACCATACCGAATCAGGAGCTCGTGCTCTACAATGGTTCTGAAGTAGTTCTCGACTCTACGATAGCCTCGCATGCTGCGTAGGGTCTCTGCTGTTTCCCAAGTGTCGTGCAAGTGAGACTTGCCTTGCCACTTGACGAAGTATTCAAAGTCGGTTCTGGTCGAGCTCCAACTGAGCTCAAGGCCGTCTTTCAGCTTGTGTCGAAGGACCTTGTCAATGTATGGGGAGTCGTCTACAACATCTGCCGCATAGTAATTGGGCGTAAGCATGTCCTCGTCCTCGTCATCGACGTCGCTTTCTTCATAGGCGCCTTGTTGCACTTGTGCGGCCCGTCTGCTCGACCAACGCTTCTCCGCGAGAAGCGCGCTAGGTTGGGCTTCACGCTGACGGCGTGCCTTCTTTTGCAGACTTTTCGCGCGCGCACCACCATAGTTATCAGAGTCGGAGTCCGAGTTCGTGGAGGGTTGTCGTGCAGGTGTACCGCGTTTTGAAGCTATGTGAGGTCAGAATTGATGATATCGATGATAGTGAAGGCTTTGGAAGCCGACAGGATTTATGCTCACATTGCCTCGATGTCTCAACGCGTCTTTTCTTCACCACTCTTCGGTTGGTAGGTACTACATCGGATTCGGAGTCATCAGATGAATCGACCTATCATTCCAAAACTGTCAGCGATGGGACGTAGCAAGCATCGGATCCTACGTACCATTCTGCGCTGCTGCGTCGGGCGGGACTGTGAAGCAAAGTCAGCTCAGGGCGTGGTCAATTAGAACATGCGTCAATCTTACACTTCTTCTCAACCCGTAGAGTTCTGGATTTGCCTTGATGTAATCATCCTCTCGGGCAGGAGCTTTCCGCTTCGTAGGCCGTTGGGAATCGTTGGAGTCCGAGTGGACGTCGCCGGCCCCGTCGCTCTGAGCAACAGAAGCTGCGTCCTCGTCCATATCAAAGTCGGCATCGTCAGATGCGTTGTTCTCATCGCCGGAGCTCTCGCTTTCGGCGAAGTCGGGTGCGCCATTCAAGTAACCGGACAAGTCGTTGGGATCCGGCGACGGTGACGATGAGGCGAGGCGTGCGGCATTATCGTGCATATCTGAGAGGTCACTGTCGCTCTGGTGGCCGGCAGCGACTATGGGAGAGGGAGAACCGCCCTCCGGCGACCCATACCCGTTGGTGGGACCGGGTTCGAGGGGGCTAGACATGGTGATGGTCTAAGTCGAGGCTGCCTGCTATGGATGGAACGACGTTAGCCAAATGTTTGACCGTCTGAGAGTAGAGGCGGAGAAAGAGCGTGACCAGTGAGGTTGGGCGACCAAGATCAACATAGAATCACTAGGATAACCCGGTAATTGATGGAGATCTCGACCTCGTCGCATCGCGGGGACGCGGTTGATGGAGACGAGGCTGAAAGTTGATGGCGATGCCATTGTGCCAGTCAGGCGGACTCAGAGTACCGTGACGTGTCACCAGGGCATCACAACCATCCGGCGAGTTCGTTTCCATCAACACGAGGCATCTCAGGGATCGCCCAAGTCATGGCAGATGAGGATATCAGGATGGGAGCGCGCCGCTACGAGGCTGGCTTGATGGCTCGTGACGGGAAACTGGCTGGCTCACGGAAGCCTTGTAACCAGGTGGAGGTGATAACTTACAAGTCATTAACGAATGGCCTCCAGGCAGCTAGTACCATTGATCTTGACCAGAAAAGGTATTGTGTTGAGGGAGGTTATGGAAAGTGACGTGCCTAGGTAGTCCGTAGGCCTGGCGGGTGATGGGTGGTGGTGGATGGAAAATGTCCCGGTGGAGAGGCAGGAAAGAATTGAGGTGGATGCACGGGTGAGGTACAGGTGGTTGTAGCGCTATCCGCACTGAATCACCCCCAAAAGAAGTCGGTCGCTTTTGCCTGAGGCATGACCTGCCCTCTCGAGAGCCTATTTGGTTCGCAGAGGCCAAGGTGAATGAGCGAATGGGAGAAGAGGATGAATGTGGGGCTCCCAGCCTCAGAGGTTGCACACGCCGTCGCGAGCGGGCAGGCAGTTCCAAGAGTTCACCGAGATTCGGAACCCCGCTGGCACCTACCACACCTCACCGCTGCCGTCTCTCTTCCCCACTTTGGAGGTCGCAACTCCGGTAGCGTCTAAGGTTGTAGACAAAGGTCTCCGAAACCTTTATTGCTGTTGCAAATCCAAGTTCGAGGACTTAGGTGCCTACTTGCCGTTTTTGTATGTCATGGCATTTGAGGTTGTCTTTGTAGTCTCGAGGAAGTTGGCAGATCCTACCTAATGCTAGGCTTTGCGAGGGAATTTGATCAACGGTTGGCTGTGATCTTTTGTGTGAAGTCAACAACTGCAAGTCACAAGTGTCAGATCCAGCATCAACAAACCTATTTCAAGGGCGTCTCTTGTGTCGTATTAATGACGAGGAAGCTTTCAAATGCCATGCCACTTCGCGTAAGGCATCCTGTCGTTGCATAAGTACCTTCCATAGTTCCGGGTCTGCCATGTAAGACTCTAGTCGCTTTCTCATGCCTTGTACAACTGGTCAAATATTCGCCTGTAGTAGTAGATTATCTTCATCTCTACTCAATAGTGATACAGGCCATGTCTTAACAGCTTCCTGCCCGTACGCTGAGTCTGTCAAATTCCATCATCGGCGCTGAATTCCTGTTTCTATACGACAGGCGCCGCAACACATGGTCTGCCATCTTTTCATTGAGGGCGCCTAATTATGTCAAGCCAGGCACGAGGAAAATAGATTGTGGTAATATGCCCTTGTCTTCTATTCGCCAGCTTCGTCTGTAACTGGCTACATTCACCAGGTGAAGTCACGTGAGAGCTTAGCAACGGTAAGGTACCTCCAAGATGCGGACAGCGCACTTAGTTCCAGACAGGCCAGCGAAGGCTGTGCAGTTTCGCGGCGGATTCCAGCATGAAGATTCCGGGATTATGAAAATAAAACAATGGCTTTTTATACCTCCGAGATGAGTCTGTGGAGCTTGCCATTTTCTGGATCTACGAGACTTCTCACCTGGGAACAACTACCTGACACCTCGCGCAGTTATCCAGAGGTCTGTCTTATGAAGGAAACAGGTAGCGATGATGGACATATGGCAAGTTGAGGTGGCTCAGCAAGGTCCAACTAAGCAAGACCTCTCCCAAGGCTGATGAGTCCCATAGGGAATTCTCAGTGGATGACAAAGAACGACTGAGAGGACAAGGTATGGTAATGTATTAATCCACCTCTTTGGACCAAAAGCAATTGGTAAGTAACAAAGCGGAGACTGACTGCCTCGGTGGGATCCGTCGACCAACCTTCAGCGCGAAAGATAAACATGGACTCAGCCTTCTTGCAAAGATGTGCACAAGTGTGTTTCCAGCCAATGTTGTCAACATTACATCTGCAGGGGACGTTCCAGACCTTGTGTTTGGCCTCATCAGGACCGTGATGTCAGGTGCTCTGGAAGTAGCGACCAAGTACTTTTTCGCTTTGTGGTTGAATACAAAGTGACACACAAAACACCTGGTAACCCTCACTGGCGGGGTAGTTGGCAGGCGGTAGGGTAGGGGAAATGCCCCGCCAAAACTTGACCAATTCACGCACTTACAACCAGTGACGGCACGCACAAATTAGCTGACCGCTGTATTTCGCTGCCATAGCCGTGCGTTTCTCTCTCTCGTCTCTGCCCCCTTTGCAACAACCTGGAAACACCAAATTCTTTTTCCCTTCCTTACCCAAGAAGGCCAGGTCGCGACGCCTCGACAATACTCGCCGTTTCTCCGGTCCTGTTGCTTTCCAGTTTCTCTACCTTTCTCCAGTACCGTCTACAGACTCTACATCACTCCGATCGCCTGCAGAGGGACCCCCCTCTTTATTCACTTATTTTTTGATTTTTCGAACCTGCGCAAAAAAATCTTGCCCCACCATCCCATCGCCAACCCCGCCTCGATCCGTCGGGCACCACCATCACCATGTCTGACAAACTCACCCGTGTCGCTATCGTCAACAGCGACAAGTGCAAGCCCAAGAAGTGTCGCCAGGAGTGCAAGAAGGCCTGTCCCGTCGTCCGCTCCGGAAAGCTCTGCATCGAAGTCACCCCCGAGTCCCGCATCGCCTTCCTCTCCGAGTCACTATGCATCGGTTGTGGTATCTGCCCCAAGAAGTGCCCCTTCAGCGCCATCACCATCATCAACTTGCCCACGAACCTTGAGAGCCAAGTCACCCACCGCTATTCCGCCAACAGCTTCAAGCTTCACCGTCTTCCCATGCCCCGTCCTGGCAACGTTCTGGGTCTTGTTGGAACCAACGGTATCGGAAAGAGTACCGCTCTGAAGATTCTCAGTGGAAAGCTCAAGCCCAACTTGGGTCGCTACGACAACCCGCCCGACTGGGAGGATGTCATCAAGTACTTCCGTGGTTCTGAACTGCAAAGTAAGTCATCCTTGATTTGGGATAATATGCTCCCCAAATACTAACTCGTTGCTCTCAAGACTATTTCACCAAGCTTCTTGAGGATGACCTCAAGGCCGTTGTCAAGCCTCAGTATGTCGACCAGATCCCTCGCGCCGTCAAGGGCCCTCAGAAGAGCGTCAGAGCCTTGATCGATGCTGTGAGCAGCTTGGGAAACAAGCAGGAGGTCTGCGATACTTTGGAGCTCAACCACATTATGGATCGTGAGATCAACCAATTGTCTGGTGGAGAGTTGCAGCGTTTCGCCATTGGTACCGTCTGTGTCCGCAAGGCCGACGTTTACATGTTCGACGAGCCCTCTTCATACCTCGATGTCAAGCAGAGACTGGCTGCTGCCCGTGTCATTCGCTCTCTTCTCCGCGACGACGACTACGTCATTGTCGTCGAGCACGACTTGTCAGTCTTGGACTACCTCTCCGACTTCATCTGCGTTCTTTACGGTCGCCCCGCCGTCTACGGTGTCGTCACCCTGCCGCAGTCCGTCCGTGAAGGTATCAACATCTTCCTCGACGGTCACATCCCTACCGAGAACTTGCGTTTCCGCGACGAGTCTCTTACCTTCAAGATGTCCGAGGGTGCTGATGAGTTCATGAACGACAAGTCCCGTGCCTTCAAGTACCCCAAGATGCAGAAGACCATGGGTGACTTCAAACTGAGCATCGAGTCTGGTGACTTCACCGACTCCGAGATCATTGTCATGATGGGAGAGAACGGAACCGGAAAGACCACCTTCTGCCGTCTCCTCGCTGGCGCTCTCAAGCCCGACACCAAGGCTGCCGTACCAGAGATGAAGATTAGCATGAAGCCCCAGACCATCACCCCCAAGTTCGAGGGTACCGTCCGCCAGCTCTTCTTCAAGAAGATCAGAGCCTCCTTCCTGTCGCCCCAATTCCAGACCGATGTCGTCAAGCCCCTGAAGCTCGATGACTTCATTGATCAGGAGGTGAAGAACTTGTCCGGTGGTGAACTTCAGCGTGTCGCCATTGTCCTTGCTCTCGGTATGCCCGCCGACATTTACCTCATCGACGAGCCCTCCGCCTACCTCGATTCCGAGCAGCGTATCATTGCCTCCCGCGTCATCAAGCGCTTCATCATGCACGCCAAGAAGACCGCCTTCATCGTCGAGCACGATTTCATCATGGCCACCTACCTCGCCGACCGCGTCATCGTCTTTGACGGAAAGCCCGGTATCGACGCCCGCGCCAACAAACCCGAGTCTCTCCTTACTGGTTGCAACACTTTCCTGAAGAACCTCGACGTTTCTTTCCGCCGCGATCCCACCAACTACCGCCCTCGTATCAACAAGGGCAACTCCCAGCTCGATCAGGAGCAGAAGGCCAACGGCAACTACGTAAGTCGAATGACCGTGTGCCACCTTGACACTGACAGCATGACTAACACGTTTTATAGTTCTTCCTGGACGACAGCGACAAGACGAGTTAAAGAGGGCATCTACACAGATGTTTTCCCTCGTCACGATGCATTCGACTCAGGCGTTAAGGGCGTTCAAAAGGGGCATAAGCGGCAACCGGGGAGGCGCGCTTCCGGTGGTCAGGATCATGGTTTCGGTTTAGAGGAGGCGAGCGCGTCCGAGGACGACGCCGATGGTGACGGATAACAACGGCGACGGCAGTCTATCCCCCCGTTGCCTGGTCCTATGGAGATGAAACATTGGGTGTGCGTGTGACTGAGTCCCCACTGGGTTTGGATGTGTCAAGGTCGCTTTGCAGAGCCACGCTTATTATTTTGTTGGCTGCACATTCATTTGGGACACGGCCGGACTCCATAGATTGAGGGGCAACGGATGAAGCAGGGTGACTGCCGTCAGTCTCTACCACGATTTTGTGGCGAGAGACTTTCGTAAATATGGTTGAGCATGCCAAAAGGCACACGTATCTTGAGAACAGACGACAAGCAATACAAAAAAAGACCGTTGTTATTGAAGCAAATGTTCTTTTCTTTTTTATTGTGAATGCTTCGACAATGACTACTTCGACAAGAATATACGCACCTACGGTAAGAATGAGACGGAGAAGAAAAAAAATTACATACTAGCTAAAAGAAATTTCCTCCGGGAAAGGAACGAACCCATCGACGTAAAATTTGATCATCCAACGCCGATTGGTCGCGAGGGCCAATGTGTTGACGGGTACGTAGGAGGCCGTCCGCAATGCGAAGGCCGCGGTGCGGAGGGAACGAATACCAATAAGTCTGTATGCGCTGCGGTCATCAGGCTCTCAGTGACGGCTGGTGATTTCGATACGTACTCGAAAGTCACTCTCCGCGGTCCGTCAAGGGTCCCCGAGGTTTGTAGACGCAGGTCACATCTAATCCTCCTCAATCTCGCCCTCTTCAGACCCAGAGTGGACCGCCGCGTCATCTTTATCCTTCGCGGCAATGTCCTTGACAGGCTCCTTTTCCTTGATGTCCTTGACGTCCTTTGGGGCAGCTGCCGCCGGCGGTGGAGTCCTGTTCTTGTGACGTGTAGTATCACGTTGGGGGGTACGCTCACGGGGTGTCTTCTCTCTCCTCACTCTCTGCAGTATTGTCAGCAATCTGACTCGGGCGTGATAGACTAGCCAATCCGTCGTACCTTGGAGTCCCTTGAATCCCGTCGGTCCTCCTCATCCTCCTCGCGGCGGCGTCGGGATCCAGACGGGCGCTCATCCCCATAAGGGAGCTCGTCGTAGGATCCAATGCGGCGTCGGTACAACCTCTCCCGCTCTTCCTCTCTATCCCTTCTCTCGCGATCATAGTGGCTGTCGTCGTCGCGGCGAGAGCGATGACGGTCGTAATCGCGGTCGCGATCGCGCTCACGGTCTCTATCCCGTTCGCGTTCCCGCTCGCGACGCGGGGGAGGTGACAAACGACGCTCACGTTCGGTCGAGAGCAGACTCTCCGCCATGGTTGATTTGCGGTGGTTGCGCTCACGCTCAGCAATAGCTTTCCGCCTGTCCGCCTCGTAGGCGTCCACCTCCGGGCTGCGACTTCGCCTGGTAGCACGGCCACTGCTGCGATGAGATCGCTCACCTCTGGATCTGGGTCTCTCACGGTACATGTCACGTTCGCTGGAATCGCGACCACGTCTGCGGCGGCGATCGCGGTCGGCCTCTTCTTCCTTCTCGCGGAGTCTCCTCACGTATCGATCAAAGGTGGCGACGCGAGCATCTTCCGATGTGACAGCCTGGAACGCGGGCGTATCCGTAAGGCGAGCCTTGACCTTCTCGTACGTGTCATCCAGGGTAATAGGGGGATCCATACGCTTCATGTACGCCCGGAGATCATCAGCCGCTCTTCGCTGCTGGCGTTCAGACTGTCTCTCATCGTCGGACCTCTTCAGAGATCTCTTTTCCTTGGCCTGTTGCGCACACGTTAGCCTCTGTCGAAGTCCCACGCTGGAGTTGCGTTTTCGACTTACGCGTTCGAAGAGAACCATCAAGATATCACGGTCAATGTTAGCAGTTCGTCGACTCTTCTTCATAACGGCATGGAATTCTTCGAACGTGGTCTGGGGAGTGATATCAAATCGCTCGTCCTATAACGTATTAGCAAGCTGGAGGACAATGAGACCAAGGTCAACTTACGTCAATGACATCGTATACATCGTTCCTAGCGCCACGCATTGATTTCTCCTCTTCTTCGACGAGATCCCAGAAAAGTTCCTGGGGAGCTGAGCCACTCTGGCCGAGAATGGCCTTGTATCGGTCGTCGTTTTCGATGAGGGAGTAGATCTGGCGCCACTTCGTGCTGGCATTGATCTTGCCGTCTTTCCTGAGCTCAGTGAGGAGGGAGATGAAGCCGTCACGAGCCTTACGCTCTTTGCGGAACTTCTTGTTCTTTTGCTCCTGCTTAGAGTCGTTGAACGCGCGCTCCAAAGCCTTCATGTGGTTTTGGAACACAATCAGAATGTCAAACTTGCTCAGGGTCTTGTACTTCTCATCATTTTGGAAGGGCGTCGTGGACGAAATGAGGCTGTGCGCATCGGACCAGCGCGTATAGGGCTCCAGGTTGAGCTTCGGGAGGAGGTCAATGAGCCCGTCCATGGCCGTCTTGCGCATAGTGGCCTGCGTCTCCATGTGGTTCTTCTTGAGGTCAACTCTGTACTCCTCAAAGAGCTGACGACGCTCGGCCTCGTTATCGGTGGACCTAAAGATAGTCTCGCCCTCGATCATGGGGCGCGCAGTCTTCCATCTCGTGTAGTGCTTGATCTCCGGATGGCGCTTCAGCATAGTCTCGAAGTCAGTACGCAACTTGGTCAGTCTCTCCGCTGCGCGCTCTTTGTCTTGGACAATCATGTCATGGCAGTACTTCTCGAAGGCTGCTTTGCGATCCTTGGGGTCCTTGATAGCCCTGTACTGAGGGTCCTTTGCGATGGTTCGCAAGGTCTGCTCCCAGGTCCAGTCCGTCTGAACGCCGCTGCGTTTGAGGAGCTTGGTGAAGGCGGCCTCTGCCTCTTCCTGCGTGGCGAATTCGGGCTCGTTACTTGCGGGCACGAAGGCCTTGGCCGTCGCGTCGTTGCCGAATGTCAGCTGGCGCGACTCGTGGAAGGTATCGCGGTGGTCGCGGTATGAATCGTAACGGTCATTGTTGTACCTGTCAGAAGGCGCTCCTCGATCATATGGTGCAGCCCTCTCAGCCCTACTCCTGTTAGTTGGCAATTGGCACTAGGTCAAGGTATGTACATACGCAGGCGTACTCGGGCCGCTGTTGGCGCCCAAAGCCTTCTTGTAGGCCTCGGGCATCTCCCAGGAGCTTGACTTCGTCTCGGTGTTGTACCAGTACTTGCGACCCCCTTCCGCGGTATACTCCTTCCATGGCTGATTCGCAAGTGCCCTCTGTGACCAATTAGCAGCTAATCCTACTCATCCCGGGGAGTGCTCGTACTTCGGCCGGAGACATCATATCCTCAGGCTTGGTCCATTGCGTAACCTTGGTGGCCGCATTGTAGTAGTAGGCTCGGCCGTCTGGCGTGCGATGCTCCTGCCACGCCGGAGGCTGGCCATATGGGCTGCCAGATCCGTTCATGATGATGATGCCGTCTATCGATTGGAGATTTCGTAGATGTCGAGGTGTACTCGTGGGGTTTGCCAGTCGACTGTGAGCAAAGCGGCGATGCGTGGACGCTTTGTACGGCGAGTCAACGTGGAGGATCAAGCAGGTCGTCGCGCGGAGGGGAACGCGAAGAGATGCTACGAATATTTGCGACCGCCGGAATGAGCAATTTGGCGCTTGGTGCACGGACCGGGGTAGCTCGGTGGTTCCGCTCTCCAGTCTAACTTCAATCTGAACTTACCTTAAGTAAGCCAGCGGGCAGCCAGGGGACAGCTCCCACACCGTGTTAGAGACACTCAACTTCTCACTGTCCTTCATGCGACTCAACTCATTGGACCTCTCACCGAACCTCTCTCGAACTGCATGTACTTTCTCAGACTGAGTAACACTCATTTACGATACTTCTTTTTTCCTAGCGGACTCAGGCATCGGGTTCAAGGTTTCCTCTGGGGAGAAACGCCGTGAGCTCGCTAAGCGTTTGGTATAAGTTCCCTTGATTTGGCAAACAGAAGGACACCGTTGTGAAACTGTCCTTGGTGTCTTCTATCCATCCTGTATATATGGGTGGTTGAGATGAGCTCTGATATTTGATGCCACAAACATAGCTCAACATGGCTATAGACGATCAAATTCGGGACCCCGCCGGAGTGGCCGAGTTCATCGAGAATGCATTCCTCACATATTTCATTCCCGAAGCAACAAATCTCGACCTCGAGAAAGCGTTTCAAGGCGTTGACGACACTAAAGCGCTCTTTGATTCTATCAAGCGGAGGGACACACTATTCTTCGGTATATCTTCAACTGTTGCGTATTTATATTTACATCATCTAATATCTACCAGATGAGACTATTGACGTGCTACTCGTCCTGAGAGCCCCTCTCATGGACGAAAAGGCACTACGATCACACTTCAGCCGCTTGGTCGTCTCAGTAGAGGCCCAAATCGTCAACAGCCACGCTTCTGACAGGGAAAAGCCATCGACAGATGTCATCTTCCAGGGAACCGTCGAGGATACCTCGGACCCATTCATCGTCGTCGACGAACCGGAGGAGGAAGACTCCGCGTCAGACTCTAACGAAAAGGACGAGAACGCCGTCGCCCCTATAGATAGGCGAAAGAAGGAACCACACATCTATGCCGTCTGGAAGCTCCCCGTCTTCCTCGCGCGGCCACGCATCCGCCTGCAAGGCCCCTTTGCGACCTTCACAGCCTCCGCCGGCCTCAGACCGGCCTCCGTGGCGGGCTCTGGCTCGGCCACCCCTCTCTCACCCAACTTCCGCACCAACGGCGGCGCCGGCTACCTCCAGTCCGGCATGCCCTCAGGCTTGAACCTCCTCGAACCCTTCGCCAACGATCCGGGCCTCGGCGGTGTAGTCCCACGTCTCTCTGCCCTCCGCGTCTCCCGCGTTGCCCCCGTGACCCAAGCCAAAGACACATCTCGGCCTTTGCGCTGCCTCTCCCAGCTTCGGACGCGCATCTTCCCCGCCGTGCACACCCGCGTCCGCTTCTCCCGCCCAAACACCATGCCCACCTCGCCGGCCCTCATCGCCCTCTTAGAGGTGGACTTCACCCAGTACTTCGACTGCCCCATCGAGCTCACCAGTATAGCCCTCTCCGTCGCCGACGGCGGCGTCGTAGACGACCTCAGCTCCCCGGCGGGCCTCACCCTGCCCATGACCTGCGTATCTCACGACCACGTCACTTTCCTCTACCGCCTGTCGCCGCAACAGCTCGACCTCCCCTCCAAGAACCCCAACCGCGATCTCGACATCCACATCGAAGCCGTCGTGCAGAGAAATCCCGGCATCTGCTGCCCGCGTCTGAGCATGACCTGGACCACCACCCTCGACTTCACTCTCCCCGTCAACCCAGGCTTCAACGCGGCAATGCAGCCAATGCAACCCATCCAACGCTCCCACCGCCCCTCCCAGCTCTCCATCTCCGGCATCGAGGCAGCCCAGTCCCTCGTCGCCCCGGCCGTCATGCGCCCGGACTCCCTGCCCGCGCTCGAGGCCGCCACGCGCACCGTCGAGGCGCCCCTCCCGGAACTCGGCATCACCATGACCTTCTGCGGCCCCACGGAGCCCATCTACGCGGGCGAGGAGTTCTCCTGGACAGTCTACGTCGTCAACCGCAGCGTCGAAAAGATCAACCCGGCCGTGACGCCGCGCAAGCTCGCCCTTGTGGCGCTCTCGAAACGTCGGCGCAACGAGGTGCGGCTCATGCGGCCCCCCTCGACGAGCGGAGGAGGCAAGACGGCCGCGGACGCAAAGGAGCTCGCGGATGCGGTGCTGGACGAGAATGTTCTGCACGCTATGCAGCGCAACTCGGTGGTCGATGCAACCGAGGTCGTTTGCCTCACTGCCGACACGAGAGTCGGACCGCTGGCACCCGGGGCGTGTCACGTCGTGGAACTCAAGTTTCTGCCCCTGAAGGAGGGCCTTGTCAACATTGAAGCCGTCAGGGTAATCGATTTGAGCTCGCAGGAGCACGTGGACGTTAGAGAACTTCCCATCATGTTTGTAGAAAAGCGACCATTGACAGAGGTATCTGCAGCCGCAGTGACAGAGTAGCAAAACAAGGATGAGCAGAAGACGGACGAGTGAGTGTAATGAGTGTTTGGGTGCTGATAGACAGCACTTCGCTCTCTGAACCCTTAATATACTACCACCAAAACACCTTCAAGAACGATGCAATCCCAGATGCAAACCCCTTGGCTCCAAAGATGCTATGCTATGCCGTGTTCCTCAACTGTATTCCATGCGTCCCATTCCATGATCCCAAATAGTCCAAACCCTTGGGTATCCGTATGCTTGAAAGTTCATATACGCCATATCAATGCAGCCCACAAAATATCATTAAAAGTCGTCAAAGTCGTCTTCCCACCCAAGTCGTGCATAAATCGACTTTGGTTTCTCCTCCTCTGGTGGTGGAGGCGGCGCAAGTGATGATCTGCGCATTGGAGTTGCCGCCACCTCGTCTCCCAGCACGTCCACCGTCCGTTGTTTGCATGGTGTTGCCGGCAGGCCAATGTCTGGCGATGGTGACCGCATAGGCTCATGTCTCGACCTGATCGCACTCCCCGGCACGCTTAAATGCTGAGCTCTCGCAGGCTTCCTTGCCATCAAGGGCGACGAAGGCGGGATTCCGGCCTCGTGCCCTCCACGCTTGATAGGTGTGGCCTGTATGGCAGATGATGGAGTGCTGCCCATAATATCGATATGGCCCCTCCGTGGTCCCGTGGAGGGGACTCTCGATGCGCTGGATGGCGGAATACTCGACATCGGAATGAACAGATTATTTGCGCCCTGTGACTCTCTGCTCAAGGCATCGCGGAAGCGATGTGTAGCAGGTGTGACCTTGACCTGTACCGATTCAAATAGTGGATGTCGGGTCGGCGGTTTCTTGGACTCTGCGCCAGGGATTAGCATATTACCTCCAAAAAACTTTGAGGTATCAAAAATTACTCTTAATCGAAGAAAGGCCCCCGGAAACCCGCTTCGCCGCATCCTCAACGATGGCCTTGCCAGCTAGGTCACGATTAGGTTTCCGAATGGCGGTGATGGCATCCTTCAACTCGGCTTCCACCAGAGCCTTCTTCTGTGCCTTGACGTCTTGGACCTTGACGTCATCCAGGGCCGTCATGCTTTGACTCCTGGAAAGTAGACCCGTCCGGTCTTTGGGCGAATTTCGATCGAGCTCGCTGTTTTCACGCTTGAAGGCGGGAATATTGGCCGAGGTTGCAGATCTCAACAACGCAATGGCGTTACCGGGACCTCTGGAAATACTGCGCCGGGACTGCTCCTTGAAAAGAGCCTTTTCTATGTTGTTCTTCGACAAGGGCTTGACAGGACGCTTCGCAGCAGCTCCCGGCTTCGTGCTGGGCTTAGTCGAAAAAGGCTTGGCCTTGGGCTTTGGCGGAGCAATGATGACGGGTCCTCCAAGTTTACGGTTGATGGAATCGCAGATCTCAGGCAACCGAGCAGCGAAGCTGGTGATGTTAGCTAAGTAGAGCCTGTATGATGAATGCAAACTTACAAAGGCATAATGATGTCAGTACAGAAGTCCTTTAGGGGGTCTGCAGACGCCCGCAAGGCTGGATCCCCACCGTTCGCCGCAGTAACTTGAGAACCCTCTAACAGTCTCAACTCATCAGAAGCAGTGGACTGCCAAATGGTGAGACGATCGGCGTGAACGTCCACCAAGACGGGGAAATTGTGTTTGCTGCGCTTCTTCGGCTGAGCTTCTGCTGCCTTCTCGCCATCCCCCTCGCCCGACAGACCAGGTAGTTGGCTCTCCCCCTCTGCCTCGGCTGTACGCAGAGGCTCTAGGGCCAGGATTTCCAAAATCAATATCATCTGTAACTGCGTCTCGCGGGTCCTCAGGAGGGAAACATGGGACTTGATCTGTGCTGGTGTGACGGTCATGTCCTCGTCGCTGAATTCCGGCTTGTTCGAGCCCCACCAGGCGCGCACATGCTCGTCTTCGCCCGAGTACATGCCGTCCTTGCCCAGCTTCATTTTCTTCGTCTTCCTTCGCTTCGACTTGCTACCTTCGTCGGAACTATCAATGTGTGTCTTCATTTTCGAAATTAGATCGGGTATCGCTTCGCGGTACTTTTTGTCGATTTGGACTGTTGTCATGACGAGACTCTTCAGGAACTCTATGAGGTCATTCATATCCATTGTGCCGTCGCAATCGAGATGAAATGCGGCGCGGGCTCGAGATAGCGGTCCCTTTGCAAAGTACGCAAGAGATCCCTACATCTCCATGTCAGCTGAGGCTTCTTTACCGCAGGACAGAACGGTAAACTAACCATTGACTTGTAAAGTGCCTCGGTATATTGTGTCCTAATGGTGTCCATGATGTCACCAGCAGTTTGCTGCGTGGTAGGCTCGGGAACGGGCTGTGGTGTCGGTTCAACTGCGTCCAGATGTGTTTCGATCCACTCGGTGGGCTCAGGCTTCGGCTCGACCGTCTGGACCAGCCCGCTTGGCGTTTGCGGTCGTGAGAAGTCGTCGTTAGACCCCGTCCGCTTCTCTGCTCTCGTCTCGTCGAATGTTGACACCGATTGCGAGCGGCCTCTCTTCCTCACAATAGACTGCTGCAGCGCCTCGATCGCCAGTCTCTTCTCCTTGTGTCCTCTGTGCAAGGCGGCTGTTGTCAATGGCATAGTCTGGCCTTGCTGAGACTCCCTTGCTTCTTCTGCAAGCCGCAAGCGTGTGACATGCTTCCCGACCACCGTCGCCTTCTCGGACAGGGCCAGTAAGTCCACCCAAGGTCCAAGTTTACAGACTGTATAGAGGTTGGTTCCAAAGGCTGTAGCACGTTCGAGCGCGTAGATTGACTTGGAGGCTTCGTTGCGCGCTAGGAGCAGGCTCGGCCTCTCGGCGACTCGGTCTTCGAGATCAAGAATCTTGACTAGGGACTCGTAAAGGCGGCTGGAAGGAAGGTCGCCATGTGGTGAAAAGAGGTCGAGGCTCGACAGCGGAAGGTCTTCTCGGGGAAGCAGCATGAGCGGCTGCAGCGTGCATGGCTTCGTGACGGTGGTGGTAGGATGCACCTAGGTAACGCGTCAGCTATTGACGGACATTGCCTGGCGCGCTGAGACACCTACCTTGAGAACAATTGCAGCCTTCAGCAAGTCCTCCATGGCATGGGAGATACTGCGCTTCCTCTGCGCCGTCGCAGGCGGCGGCAATTCATGTTTGGAGTTCAGAGATCCGTCAGAGCTTGGCGTAAGGATTCCCGATCTTTGACGCGACGCGTCTGAGGGCGGGAACAGCCTGGAGGAAGACATAGAATCATAGGGAGAGGAAGCAGTGAATCGAACTTGAAAATACAGACTGGTCTTCAAGGAAACATAAAGTTCAAGTCAAGTGCCAATCCCACGTACGAACAACGGGTGGAGGGGTGAGTGAAATTGCGGGCGACACTCTAAGTGACATGGGTTGAACGACGGAACGCGACAAAGTGATTTGGAGCTCGGAATGATCGAATGGCGTCACGCGTCAGTGATTTAGCGCACCGTCCAGCGTGTTGTGGTGGCCCAGACGCCCGGGCCCGGGGCACTTGGGGACCCACTTTACCTTCAACGTCAACGGGAGCCTCAAAGTACGGCGCCCTTGGCAAGCTCCGGGTCGATTTCACGGAAGCGGAACGCTTCTTGCCAGTATCACTCAGCTTTTCGCATACATACTATACCTCAAATAATATACCTTAGGTACTGTCACGCCTTCATGTAAGTAGGTTAGGCAGTCAATTCCGTTCAGCTTTATCCTATTTGCGTAGCTCAAGAGAAGAGGTCGGGTGCTTCAATTAGCTTCTATCGGAATTCTTGAGCCTTCCCCTCCGATGCATCGATTCCAAGAAATCACGATCACTCTCGAAGTTCTATCTCTAGTCATAACAGGGCATTGTTTGTGCAATAGCTGCCTTTTGGATGTGCCGTCTAGATCTAGAAATCGGCGTCTACTTCTCTTAGGTCTGACCAATTTCAGGCCGGCTGATTCTCAGCGAAGCTCTGGGACTGCCTGGCTCTTGTACACTATTTTCCGTATACGAGAACTTTGCCACCAGTTGCAGAGGCATTGTAATTGGCATTTCGTGGATGTGTTGCAGAAGATGGTAGAGTCATCCAGTGGTCCCAAAACGGATCCAAGCGACTTTGGCCTCAGTCTATTAGCCTCACTTATCAATCTCAAGTCCAAGTACACGACTCCAATCTACCATCTGACGCGACTAGCACATGGTAAGATCTCTAGGCATCAGATTGCTCCTGTAAACGTCATACTCCAGAGCCGTGTTCGTCACAGCTTGTCACCTGCGCTGAGTTGGATTTATGCTCGTAGCCAGCAACATGATCCCTTAACAGCAAAGGAACTACAAGCAACTCTTATGTTTTATCGCGTCAAAATACCGCAATCTTCTAGAAGTCGGTCACCGATCCTCTACTCACGTCTGATCAATGCTGATAGCCAGTGAGGCAGACAACTGATACCCAACCAATTTGGACATGAATTGAGCTAGAGATGAGAAACACTTGACGCATACTAGCCACAGCTATTTCTCTCGAACGGAGTCTAGTGACCTCTGCCTAATACTCCAAGTCTCACTAATTTGGCCTCACTTGGCTGGCCCCCCAGATTGGCCTCATTCAAATTGGCCTCATTCGAGTCCCCCGAAATTTGGCCTCGTCAGCACCGCCGCCTTCACCCATGGCTACAACCTCTCATCCATCTATAAAAGTCCCACACCTTTCCTTTTCAATTGTCTTCTTCTTGTCTTCTTCTCCAGCTCTCTTAGCCACAAGGCTATGATCAAGTGTAGTATCTGTTCTTCCCAGTCTAACCAACTGGGCAAGCATCCCCACGGGGATCGCGAGCCTGTCCTTTCAACGGTTAACACAATTTTTTCAACTCCGGGAAGACGAGCCTCTGTGTCGTCTCACTCTCCTGAGGCTTGCGACGTTGCTCGCTCTTCTTTTTTCGCGGTGCTACGTTTCGGCGTGGCTCTCCACGAAGAAAGGAGGCATGGGTCTCATCGAGGTAGAGAGGTTACACATGTCGGCTTTCCACTGTGTCCCTGGTATTACACTGCCTCCAGGCGACGCGAACGGAACAACAATCTTGTCCTATTTTGTCTTATTTTCTTTTATTCTCACTTCCTCATCGCGGATATCTCTGGCTTGCCCAGGGGCGCGAAGAGGATGTTAACACGCGATGTTAAGACCGCTGTCTTAGGGTTCGTATCTAGTCTGAAGCAGTCGATCATATGACGCTGATAGCCATAGCAAATCTTAATGATCACTTCGTGTAAGCCGATACCGGCCGTCAAGTTACTCCCAATACCCAGCCCCAGTAAACACCATTCGCGGAAAAGTTCCGGCTCCTCATCTTTACAGAGGTAAACCCATCCAAGCAAATATGAGTTGAACTCAATGACAGAGGACTGCCACTATGATTCATCCGTTCCTCGGCCGAGTCTCGCTGACATATATTTATCTCCGCATACCAATAGACAACTTACCTGGCTACTTCCCGCACAAGTCCATGTTGAAACAAACTACACCTAGGAGATCAACTCCTCCCGTTTCCAAGCCCGTCAAGAAAGGAAACGAAGGCGCCAATAGAAGAAGAGACTTGCCAGATGAACCGCTCAAGCGCCGAAACGTCCAGCTCTCCCACCTACCTGCTCCTCCAAACCCTCCGGCTCTGAGTCAAGCCTTTCCTTCCTTGGTATCAGAATAAACGGGGTCTCACGACCAAACACTCATCTCTACCAAGCCTCAGCGTTTGATTCACAGAACCCACTGGCGTCTTGGACCATCCCTCTCTTCAGACACTGAAACGGAGAGCAGAAGAGAGGTCGGAAAAGAGGCAAAACATCCCACTCGCACCGCCTCCCGTCGGAAAGGTTCGAATAGTGATGGGAGTTGTCTCACAGAGGAGGGGACGAAAGACCCAAGGCTGAATCGTGTGTAGAGAAAGAAAGAGCTCGGTTCTCTCTCTGCGCCCCAGAATGCGGGAGGGGTGGCCAAGAATAGGCAAAGAGACTTGCCAAGACACCCGCTCAGACTTTGACACATGCACCAGCGGGAAATCATGAAGAGGAACCTACATTCTGCCGGCATCTCGCTCTATAGGACGTTGGTCTTCCGGGTCTCGTCACCCCGCCCGGCGACTTTGCCCCGTATGAAGAAGGGAGGGAAAGGGGTTGAGAGAGTGTGTGCGTGCGTGGCGATGATGGTTTCTTCTGCCCTCGGAACTCACATGCTGATGCCAGTCTCTTTTATGTGTTTATCTTTCCTTCCCCGTTTTCCAATCACCAGGGGAATCGCCGTCATCTTTCATCCTAGTTTGAAGCTGAGAAGGACTTCTCGATGAACAGCCTCCCCGTATCCAAATACGCCCAACTTATGGTTGCCTCGTTATCGCGAACTTCAACAGCTTGGTGAGGACGTGTTCCTCAACCAAAATCGAGAAACAGGCAAAGCCCTCGCAGGCATGCCACGAGTCGCTGGGAAGCCAAAACCCTCCCTCCTAGCTCTATAACAGCGCACGTCCAATACGCAAGTGCGCGGGCTGCTAAGAGGGGAAATCTTGCAGAAGGGGAGAAAAGAGATCAGCCCGATCTCTCCCATTCAAACACACGATAAGAGAGTTCTTTACTATTCTCGTCGTGTCTCCCCTGCACAAAACTCAACTCAACTACCCGTTCCCGTCCCCCATGCCCTCCAGCCTCTAAGTCATTGCAGACCTGGGGAATACCCTGTGTGTTTGCATTTCCTAAGCCACACACGCACACCCAAGTCACCGCCCGTGACAGGCTTTCATTGAGTTATGAAGCAACGTTTGCTGGGCAGGCTGGGATGGATCTACGAAACGTCCCAAGAGGCCAAGTCCCCGATACAGGTTTGCTTCAAACGAAACTCAGCTTTTGCGTTCTCGTCTGCAAGATCCCACGATTCCCAGTATCACCTTAAGCCACACAGGCTTGGAAGAGTTTATATGGTTTCAACCCGAAAAGAAAGATAGTCCTCGGCTGAAAGTTCTTTGACAAGCAACCAAAGCCGGGCGTAACGTAAACAAACGACCTGATTCCGGCAACGTCACGGCCCGGATGGAAGGCAGAGGGACAAGATAGACAACTGACGGGATCCGACGTCACATCAATCATCCATCGTCCTTCCTTTCCGTGATCCTACCATAACCTCACATGCAGCCATAGATGTTCTGCTGTCATCTACGCAAGGACTACTCTTGCAAACCCAGATTATTGCCGCGGATCGTTGGGACGATGTCAGAACCTTGGTGTGTGCGGCTGTGTGCCGCAGATTATGAAACAGTCCTCAGGGACTTGACCTCATGTCGAGACCTCCGTTTCGAACCGCGAGGTAACAATTTTGGCCTTCTTTTCGTCCCTTTTCAATTTTTTGTAGAGTCTGTCCCAAGTCAGACTGACGCAAAAGCATCCTGGATCCAGGGTGATCCGGGCTCGTCGACACCATAGAGAGAGCAGTGCCCAAAAAAGGACTCTGCGTAACAAAGCTCTTGTTCAGATGACAATGGCTGGCTAGTTGGGGCGGAGTCTAAGCCATCCGTCATGCAGCCTTAAGCTTGTCGTACATTGTAGGTTGTTGTTTTGGATGAAGGTAAAATTGAGTCCTGAGTTCTCCCGGAGACGTCTAAAGCCGTGGGAGTCGATCATTACGGGCGTCTCTGGGAGAATGATATTCATCTCATCATACCCTCTGTGCATCGGACTATTGTACTCTGAACAGGATTTCGCAATACTTGTCAGAAATTCAATGGCAGGGGCTGAGGCTTCTGACTGTGGTCACCTGTTTGATGGGGTTAGTAGTCTAAATTGAGCTTTGTTTCCTACGGGCATCAACTGGTGTTTTGGCAGCATGGTCTGGTCTTCTCTGATCATTTGATGGGCCTCAGAGAACCTCACTTGATTCACTACCATGTCCGGTTGACAGCGATCCAGGACTAAAGATTCGCGGAGATCCGCGATGCCACATTCTAGTTGCCGTGCCGTGCCAAGACAAAAATAAAATAAAGGGCAAGCGTCACCTGAGGTCCCAAAGGAAGCGATTAGATTCTCGAGGATAATCCTGCTTGGGCAGTTACTTCACAGCCTCATCTGAAGACTTGGCTAAAGTCTGCTCAAGGGCCATCTGTGTTTTCAGATCGAAACTTGGGGTGTTGTAGGCATCGAGATACTTCAGTAGGTAAGCGCAATCGACGAGAAACCACACTATAAGCATCCGGCGTTCATTGACATGGAAGAATCTTGCGTCTCAAAATCCTGGAATGGTCGGGCTCTCAACGACCCGAAGGCACCTTCTTCTAAGACACGACATCATCTACAGCCGAGCACGGAGCAGTGAAATGACTTACAGTATCAGCTGTATCGAGGCGAGACCACCGAGAGCATGAGCCAGCATCCTCCTTGGAGGCAAGCACACGTAGCTGCTTGACAGCATGGCACCCGGAAACATATGGACGAAAGACCGACGAATAGAATTCTTCAGCCCTTGTGTGCGAACAGTCAGATGAGAACAATCTTACAGTCATGCTCGTTTGTGCTTATTATGACACACAATTGGCTTCCTTAGCTTTCCAGTGGCATCATCATTCATCAGCAGAAAAGAGAGGGCTTGATCAGCAACCGCCGTGATCATGATCATCCCTCTCCGAATCAGCGACGGGATTCACCGGCACCAGAACACTCACCATGCTGGCAGACATTTCTTCCGAGTCAGGCAGAATCTTGAGCCCAGATGCCTGCTGCAGAAGTTCGCCTGAGACATTACATCTCACATGTAGGAACCCACCCGCGTTAGATCGGCCGCCTCCCCGAGCGCCTGCTCCCCAACCCGCAGCACACGGGGCATAGGTATCTGATCCAGATGAAAAGAGACGTAGCTGGCACATCGTTTTTTGAGACAAGCTGCAATCAGGTCTCTCACCGGCGGTGAAGGACGTTGCAGGGCAGCAAGCATTGACCAGTCGATCGCTGTGCGCATACTAGCTGGCTGGCTTCCGGCCGTTGGAGGACGGTAAAGCACCGAGACGAAAATAGTATGTGCCGTTCAATCATGTAAGTCGCATAGCTAGCTTTCGAGCGCTTGAGCAAATTTCATCGTGCGGTGACTTGGAAATGGCAACTGGCAGGTGTACTGTCACCGTTTGGAAGCGTCGTGGACTGAAGGCTAGAAGAGAGCAGTGGTTCACGTTCCGAGGCACGTGGACATATCGGAAACGCCGGATCTGCCGCCACGCCGGCGATGGACTCGGGAGAATGATCATCGACCCCGCGGACGGCCCGTGGTAATCGAACTGAAGAGAACAATCACAGAAAGAAGAGAGTCTGTGAGTTGCGCCGTTGTAAGCGCTGTGCTGCACGTGCCTTTTGCGATCAATGAGACCCAGCCCGGGGGTTCGTATTCAAGATCGACTCGTCGTCGAACACTGAAAAAGAAGCGGTGAACAGTCGTCATGCGTGTTTCTAGACTCTATAGAGTTGAGACAGAATTGCCCGTCAATGGCGTCGGCGATGGGAAGAATGGTTTGTCACCTCAACATTGTCTTTGATGGGCACGTTCGGAAGGTATTCCACGAGGTCTTTACTGCAGGGAGCATCTTGGTTGTTTTCCGAGCAGATCGTCTTCGAACTAATACGGCGCCGAAAATAGGGTTTGGGGGAGGTTTTGCTATACCCACACGTGTTTCTCAACCGCGTTGCAAGCCCTGGCAGGAATAGACGAAGATGTCTAGATCCCCAATCTTTTCCTTACGTCTTGCCGATCTCAAAATGAGGCTCGATGCAAATTGAGCTTCACTGGAGAGGATGTATCCTTAGATGCGTTGCGCCTCCTGCAAGGCCTGTATTGCTGCAAGTCATTGTGTTGCGCCGGAAGAGGGGTCGAGAGGGGTCACAGCGCTGATCTAAACTGCAACGCAGCAAACCGAAGCCTTTTAGAATCATCCATCCGCGGCCAAATTTTTGGTATCTCGGCATGCCCGGTCTTGTGTCGTCAAACTCGTGATGGGTCAGTAGCATCAGGCGCAGCGATCCGTCGGACAGTAAAACCAAGATATGTCCGGTCCCTTGCAGTAACTCTGCAGCATCTCTCCTTCCTAGCAGGGCCGGACCACGATGACGACCAGGTGAGGGGAGAACTAACGCAGGGAGAAAGCAAATAAGAAGAAGTTAGAGACGACGACAACGAATCGCGCCCCGGTGAAAGAGCGGTGAATTGGTGTTCCTGCACACCATCATCGTTGGGTTATCCACCCTCCAAGCCGCAAAGTGGTCAGCCGATGGCTCCCAAGTCCGCTATAGCCTATAGACGGGCTTCAAGGCGTTGTTCCTGGTACCTGGCAGGCTCTGGAGCTGGTGCGGTTGTTGGTAGACTAGTGCTGGTATCGGGTAGCGGGCCAGTTGTTAGTGTGGTTTGAAGATGGCGTCAAGAGCTACTCATATTGACGAGGATCGGTCGACAAACGAACAGCTGCCTGCCTCCGAGTCTCCAAACCTTCAGCCTATCCGGCGTGGCTGTGGATCCGAAAACTCCAGGATCTGATGATTCAAGGGTACGGACACTCCAGCGCGGCGAGCGACCGCTACGGATCTTGGGACCCCACAGGGCAGAGGCTGATCAAGTCAAGCAGCGTCGATCCAAGCATGGATGAGGCCTGACGTGACGGCTTGCTGATAGAGCTTCTCGGCCATCGATGGTCGCTGATGAAAGACATGGAAGGGGATAACAGCGCAACGGCCTTTTGTCTGCAGTGACAGTTGTCAGGTATCCGTCTGTCGGCAGCCGATATGGCTGGGTTTGGCCTGGATAACCACCCAAATGTCCATCATTCGCACGACTGGACCGTTGGGCACTCGTAGGCTGTCCTTGGAAATCGTAAGAGATACCAGCACACCACTTGGGCAATACTGGCATGCCGCTTTCCAGCATCGGTATCTCGACCAGTCTGTCCCCCTCGACATGAAAGCGCGGCTTGCCATAGTCCGTACCGATTTTCTCGTCGTACTGGACATGAAAATTTCACAGGGCTCGGGTGGAAAAGGCTGGCATCCCATGTGTGACACACGGCGACTAAGAAGGCATAATGCCTGTTTCTTCACCAGCCTGCGCGTTCCTCGATTACTGCGAGAGTGACCGGATGAAACCTGACAACGGAGAGGAGCACGAGGGGGTCATCGAAGAGGGGCGGTTCTTCGATGGCGTTTGTGGTTTATCGATTAAAAAAAGGCTGACGGGGCTATTAACTACTTTGTCGCGGGAGGAGGGGTAGATTCCTTGGCTGGTGTGGGCGAGGTGACACCAGGCTCGAAGGAGGCCACTGACGTTGAATGTATTCGAAACTTGTTCCGACGGAGTCCAGACTTAGCCTGGGTCGGGCTGGAGATATCCCGCTGTCAGGCGACTGATCCACGCTCAATTCAGTCCGACCTGCAGAACACGAACGCATCGTCGGTTTTAACGGACTGCGATAACTCAGCGCGGAGTAGGCCTCGGATTCGATCTCCCTCTGGAGGCAGGAGGGGTAGAAAATGCCACTAAAAGCTCCTACAAGCCTGCAGTCATCAGGATGCGATCTGAGTGAACTGAGGGCCATCAACGGCGGCAACGGCGTGACGCGCGCTAGGCAGGCGGTGAAGTTCAAGCTGAAGTACAAGCGGCATGGCCCGCGAACACCAGGAACGCTAGACTTTGAATAGTTTCGGCCGAATGTCCCAAGAAACAATTAGTCTTGTTCCAGCAATGACCTTGACTATCTGACGATCATAGCTCACTGCCGTTCACCGTACCCAACGGGTATGCTTTTGACGGGCTCGTATTGCTCCTCTTGCTAAAGGACGTCGGAGCGCCAGCTCAAGGGACCCCCAGGGCTCAAGTTACAAGTATCCGTACGGAGTAGAATCGTTGCATCTGCGTCGACACCACCCTGTTGCCGCCGGGCGGCTCGAATTGGAGAGGATAGCAACGACTATCACACTGGTGGTTTATCTACTCGTGTGGCGTTTGCGGGGCACTTTGCATGCGACGCACCTCACTACTCCATTCAGAGTGGTGGCTTCTCTCCTGACAGTGCATGGCTTGATGAATATCATCACCTGGCCCTCCATCTTCTGTTGTATGTGTGTGCTAATGTACGATAGTCCGGTGTCAAAGAGTGGACTTGTTTCTCCCGGGCTCGACAACATCGCGAGCGCCCACTTATCGCAAGGGGCGTCGAGAGAAGGAATAGACGAAGAAGAAAAACCGCAACACCAACGGCCAACGGCGCAAAGTCAGCCAATCACTCTACTCCATCCAACCTGTGGGAAGACGCAGTGGGGACGGATCATGGTCAAGGTCTCGAGGTCTGTGTGCCAGTCAGTGCGGGCTGCATCTCGGTATGCAAGGTACCAGGGGTAAAGACGGTGGGAAATGGTAAGAATATTCGGACACAACTGTGCTGAATACAATAGTCTAAGAGGTAAGACTGGTGTGATGAGACAACGAGAAATCATCGGTGAGGATGGAGAAGAAGAAAGCGTTGGTCAAGAATGATGCACTCTAACTGTGAGCGCCTCTGCCGCCCAGCGCCATCCTCTGGTGTCTCGGTCAAGAACGGCTCTGGCTCTGTCTTCGCCAAGTACACGATCGATAGAATATTCGTAAAGCTGGGGATTGGGAACAACACGCCTTTGGCTCGAAATCCATTAAAGCGGTATACGAGGTTGTTCCTGGGCTCCCTTGCTTGCTTGTACTTCGTACTGCAGGATCCTGGTGATCAAAGACGGATCGGCCCTGATCCGTCTGGACAGTCTCGACTCTCGAGAGCGCGGACAAACAAGCTAGCTCCATTTGGATCATCGTCGTTTTCCTGAACGGAAATAACTCCGAGTCTCAACGGGTAGGCTCCGAGGACGGTGCCGTATTGTCCTCCACACTGCTTGACGCCTTCAGGTTCTTGTACATTTGGAAGCGCGGAAATGGTTGCAAACTGTATGTCCTGTTGATGGCAGTATCGCAGAAACCGGCTTGGATATTTGCCGCCAAGTGCGACATCCAATATCAGACCAGAAATGAGCCCTTTCGCCGAAGTTTTGGCCCATTGAGGCATGCTCTGTCACTCAAGACTCGCAGCTACGGCCAGCTCTCATCTCGAAAATAGCTAGTAGCGGACAGTTATTGCCAAATGAGGATTAAGCCATATCATTCCAAAGAATAATACTTCAAAGGAAGATGATGCAAATGCCGGTTGTTAACGTTTCGTCACTCATTTGCCACTAAATGCCACCGACCCAAGTTCTTGCTCGCTATGGCACGCCAGAGTGCCGCGTAGACCGTTGAATCCACTGATCGTTCGTGGAAGAGTCTGGGAAATTGGGAGTGAGGAGATATCAGAGCGTGGCCAGGTGCGGATAGTTGCTTAATCGAGCCATCGTCCGCAGTAGGCCAGGATCATTCAAGGCTCGATATGCACTAGAGCTTCTGAATTCCAAGTTCGAGTTTCTGCGTGAACAACGCCCGCCTTCAACCCGCGTCGCCCTTGCAGGAGACCCGATGAGGAGGCCTGATAGCGATGACGCCTGGCCAATAACTGACAACCACGACGAAGAACGGCGGGTCGTTTCAGCGCAGCTCCTCTGAGTGAGGTCGGCATGTCTAATTGGTCTGTGGTGTGTCTCGCTGGGTAGTGCTGATTTCCCCGCGCTGTGGTGTTGCTGTTTTTTTTTTCTTCCTTTCCCTGCTGCCTCTCACGCCTCGCAACTTTCCTGACCTGGCCAAGGCAGACTGCATATCGAGCTGGGGTAGAAAACGCCATTACCACAACACCAAGGGGTATTGACAGATTGAAGCTGAATTGCTGAAGGAAGGATGATTCGGGTGTCCATGGAGCCGGTACGGCGAAACGGCCGCGGTTTGCTGAGAGTGGTACACACCACAGTTATCAATGATGACTGCCATCCCATCCCTATTCCAGGGCATCCTGATTCTAGACCCAACTTTCGGGCGACACCTCGAGTGTGGTGCTGTTTTACTGGCCTGGCGTCTAGTGTCGTCGGCTGGCGTGGTGTGGCGATGGCAAGCCAGCAGGGCTTCTTGACTCGCTCACCGCTTCGGGTACAAGACGTGGGGGACCTGGGCTTCGTTGACCTGGGCGTCCCAAGTTCGAAGCGGCCGGCGCCAGAGATGACCGGTCACAAAATTCTGGTGTAAAGTTTCGTTCGGAATGCCAACTCGGCCCTGGTTCTCGGCCGGCTTCGTTTCCAGAATAGTTCATGGGGGAGTAGATAGCTGTTGCTCCGGGCCCGCCCCGCTGCCAATGCCCACTGATTTTGAGGTTCTGTAGCACGACCACGGGCTGAGAAATGGGTCATCGCAGACGATGGGCAGAGCCATGCATGCCAGTCCAGTGCATTGCAGGACAAGCGCAGGGCATGTGCAGCCAGAGATGCTCAAGATAGCAGAGAGAGCCGGTGAGATGGCTGGGTGGCTGCGCGGGGCCTATTGCGGGCAAAAGCAGCACGGGACGAGCTGTCATTGATGTTGTGTCTCGTCAGATGGCTGCGAGCCTGCGACAGGCGTGACCAGTGGTGAAGCCTACGCGCTGCAAGGATGCGGGGATTTTGACAAGGCCCCCCGGGCGATGGACAAATTGCTTGCATGGAAGCGAGTGAAGGGCCGCAGAGGGGATCTGTGGATTGAGCGCTGAGATGCCATCACAGTTCCATCCGTATCCGACGTTGAGAGTTGAGTGCCAACGTAGGGATGGTGTATCCGTACTTGGTAGACAATACCGGAGCGAGCGTTGCAGAGGCCAAGGCGGTTGGACTTGCACTTGCACTTGCTCTCGAGGGCATGTAGAGTCGGGCTGCACTCGCAGTCGGGAATTGTGCGCCGAGTGGCATTTGGCTTGTCCACCGAGCTTCACCTTTGCCCTCCAAATATCTTAGCGGGCGGTAGGTGGCTAGGACGAATTAGTCTGTACTTTGAAGTGGTCTGGCTCTTGCTCAAAAACAGGCGTAGCACCACGACCTTCCTGAGGTAGCGTGCCACAGGTGCGTGTTCGCAGGTTCTGGCACGGCCGTCCCTCGTCGTACCGTAGCGGACCGGACGTTAGGTGTCCGAAAATACATACAGTTGGCGATGGCGGGTGGTGATGGGATGCTGAAAGGCCAGTGATGAGGTCTGTGGTGGAATTGGAACGGTGACTGCGACACGTGAGCAGGCGTTGATGTGTGAGTTGATTGACGCTTGATGGATTAGATGGCTCGAGGTGAGGATATTCGGCGTTGTAATCGAGGGTGGTTGGCGGCGGAGGAAGACGGGATGAGATGAGGAGGGGGGATAATTACCTAACTGTGCAAGGTACGTACTGCCCTGTAGAGGAGACGGACGGGCGGGAGCGAGTGGGGCATCTCAGAGTACGTACCCATGACTATGGGACGGGACGTATCCTTGCTAAACGCTCCCCTTCCTCCTCCTTCCCATCTTCTCCTCACCTCACCGGGCTGGTTAACCTCACCTTTCTTTACCTTACCTAACCCTACCTTTTTCTTACCTGACCTCTCATTTGCCTGCTCACATATCCTTCCTACGACTTGGCTTGTTTTAGACGCGGTGGACTTGGCACTTGCACCAACAGTCAGCAAGGGCGTCCCGCCCTCTTTGTTTCTTTTTCTTTCCGTTTGTGATCAAATGAGGCTTATTCTAGTGCTCTGCAACCGCCGCGTCCGTGTCCTTCGTCCTCGGCACCTACACGTGTATTCATAGTGTCTACGATTCACGAAAACCCAGGTACCTTGCCTGCCGTAGGTAGTAGTCGTGGCTAAGTTAGCGTGGTAAGGTTCCTTGGCTTCACGATGGAACCGATCATGACTCTGCTGCACAGATTCCATGTTGCACAGAACTCGGGATTCCGGCTTGGGCTGGATAGGCATTTGCCGTTTGTTTCCGCCGTCAAAACTCAACCAGACAAAAGAGATGGATTGTGTCTGCACATTTGAGTTTCAAAAATGCTACCAATCGCCCAAATTAGAAGCATTCGAGCCCTTCCATCTCCGGACCGAGCAACACCCGCAGCAGGATGGGATCCAACAAGACTCGAGATGATGGAGCCTAGACGTCGATGTGGTTGCTTTGCTGCGGGATGCGTGCTGTGCTGTACGGTCGTTGTACGTTGCATTTTGCATTTTTGCAGGCCCTGCTACTCCTCTTCCCCCTCCTCTCCCCCTCTCTCCAGCCTCTCTCCCAGAGTCCCCCTCCCCCGTCCTAGCCCAGGTGCCTGCGTAATAGAATCTGCATGAGATCTATCTTTTCACGTTGTTGCCGGGGTCTGACCTTTTCCGTGCTGCACCTCGATGGAATGGGGCAGCTACAGGGACAGAGGCACAGAGGATGGTCTCACTCAACCCCGATGCCCATTACGATCCCAGCAACATCACGGTGCACAGCAGCCAGGGCACCTAATCCCACACCCGCCATGGTTTCTTTTCCTTCGTTCCTTTCCAATAGCCTGCCTGCAGCTTGCCGACTGGGCAGTTGTCTATCCTCAAATGTTTCCTCTGTGGAGGTTGTGGAGGGGGAGGAAGAGGGGGAAAAGGGAAAGATGGGAATGCGCTCCGTCACTTACAAACCAACCGTTACAAACTTGCCTTACAGTAACCTCACCATGAAGCCAGCCTGCCTCTGCTTATCGTGGCTCTGCTTTAGCTCAGCCCGGAGGAAGAGGGCTTCTCGGTGCTCATTCGCCCTTCCGTTTCAACACCATTCCTCAAGCCCCGGTGTGTTCCTGGGTCCTCCTTAACTAACCCATGTGCATGGCTGGATCGATCCTGGGAAGAGCCCCCTCCATTAACGGCCACGAGCCTTTGGTCAGAAATCAGCGCAGAACCACATGGCACCACCCAGGCCGTACAATCCGCTCTCTGGGAACCCAGCTTGGGCAGCATCACATCAAGCCTGCTCAGTGTCCCCCCATGCTGACTGGACGTCGAAACAGACAACTGGTCAGAGCAATTAAGATGAGGCTGTTTAGGCTGCCCGGGTGCCTGTAAGTGTACGAGGAAAGAAAAAGCTCCGAGAGGATCGGTCGGTGTCTTGGTCGACCCGACAAACAAACCCTGTCTTCTCTCTCTCTCTCTCTCTCTCTCTCTCTCTCTCTCCGAGTCTGTCTGTCTGTCCCGGTTCCGACTCCGACTGCCTCCACCACGTTGCGATCCGGCGATGGTGACAGCCGCGCTACATCCGTGGACTCTTGTCGTTGGATTTCGAAGCGGATGATCCTCGATGGGCTGTCACTTTAACTCATCCTCGGGCGTTTGTTTCGAACCTAGACTCTATCGATTCTTTCCCTTCTGCCATCCCACCTCGTTCTCGTCATCGGCATCCCGAAGCCCCCTGTGCAACCAATCGATTGCAGACGGATGGATCAAGAAACAACATACACAAACTGCCCTGATGGACGATACAGTCCCTGGACCTTGTCTTTTGGGTGTGCAAAGCAGTGTACACTCTACGGATTGTGCGTGAGAGGGAAAGAAAGTGTGTGTGTGTGTGCCGTACGGATACCTGACCGGACTTTACCTGACGTAAGGTAAGCTTCCGTGCCTGACCTGAGAGACTAGAACTCAAGAAGGTCCAAGTCTGTCCTTCCACGTTGCTATTCCCAGCCTTCTCCCGACGCCGCCATGGTCCCCTTGGGTCTTCTTCCACGTCGCTCACCTGTCCTTCTATCTGATCCAACGCCAACGCCAACGCCGCAACCAACGCCGGTACGGTACACCGATATCAGCACCAAGCACAAAGAACCAGCACCGACACCAACAGCAATATACCGTTTATGCTAGGCTAGCCAGTCCCATCCAGCCAAGTCAAAATTTAGAAACATCACAACGTCCTCCAATGGCTACCCGCAGACGCTCAGGTACCGCAGGACGCCATGCACACTAGACACAGACACACACATACACACACTCACTCACTCACTCGCACACCCCTCTTTTGCTCTCGTCTGCTCACCCCCCTGTTCCTGTTCCTGTTCCTGAGTCTCTTCCCTCTCGTGGCCTCTCACCCACTCATCTCTCTCTCGCAGTCTCAACTCTCAACTCTCAACTCCTCATTCTTCCGCTCAGAAGCCAAGCCTTCGCCTGTCCTCGTCTCGTCTTCTCATCTTCTTCTTGACTTCACCCCTCCCCCCCTTGTTCATGGACCCCGACACACAACTCAACCTCCGAACGCTCCACTCAGATCCACCTCTCCACTGTCTTGAACCTGATGCGTTGTGTGCAGCTCGGTTCGTTCGTTTCTTCCCACTCGTCACGGACGATTTCTCTTGACCACAGACACCACCACACTAGGCACAGGAACCCGCAACTGACCACCACCATTCTCTGGCTCTTCTCTCACATATTCTCACGCACACACACACTTACTCGCTCTCAGCTTCTCGCCTCCCCCCTCCTCCTACACACGCGCACACCACACTAAAGGATCTCGACTTCCTGTCCTGCATCATGGATCATGGCCACACCCCCGGAAAGGCCCCATAATGTCCTTGCGGGATTATTCACATGCCGTCGTTCCCAAGCGGGTGCACGGTTGTACAGCTTATCCCTACCCTGTCTCTCTCTCTCTCTCTCTCTCTCTCTCTCTCTCTCTCTCTCTCCAGGCACACTCTTCCTCGCCGTACGGCGTATGCACCAAGCTGTGTGTACATGTCTAAGTGCGTGGTGTATCCGCACATCGTGTGTGCGTGGCTGCAAAGGTGGCCCAAGGTGCCACCGCCCGTCAATCTTTACATCCTTCCCACGTCAGTGCTGCCGCAAGTGCCGCATCGAAGGAACCAGGTGCTTTCTGCTACGTTTTCCCACACCTACATGGCAGCTATATACATAACCCCAGGACCGCCGTCCACTATCTTCTAGATTCGGTCTCCGCGAGCCTCTCTTCCTCGTCTCCAACCCTTTCCCTTCCAGTTCTTGAAGGTCTCCAGCATCAACCGGCTCCCAACGTCAACTTTGGAGTCGTGGAACCTGATCTCTGGTCTGTCTGTTATCCTGACCTGGTACCGAGATCATTCACCCAAACTGTTTGTCACCCTTTCCTATAATCTCTTATTTTCCTTGAGTGTCTATTTGTCGATTTTTCCTATCACGGATGATTCCAAAAGCCCAGTGGTGCAAGTTGTCCATGGCGCTGGACAACATCTGAACACTAGCTTGTAATACGAACACTTGCTTGTTCCATATATTATATCGGGCTGGCCCATCCACGCCGAAACGGCATATAATACCTACTGGACGATGTCGACGACGAAACTGCTCTCAGCGGTGGTTTGGCTTTCGAGCCTCTCATTACCAACCAGAGCTTTGAATCCAAGAGACGACACTACCGACTTCGAAACTGAAGAGGAAAGACAAGGCAAGGGCAAGGGCAAGGGCAAAGGAAAGGGAAAAGGCAAAGAAGTCGTACCGAATGTTCCCGTCACGCCACCCGGACTCGACGCCCTACCTACAACCGGCACCGATCCTGCGCCTGTCCTCGGGCCCGGGACGAACAATGGGGATCCAAACAATCCCAACAATGGAGGTGTGACCTGGCTCAACCCTAGCACTGAACACTCAGTCTGCGATGCCTTCATCCATCTGCCGTTCTTTATCACACCGACGATCTCATCCGAGCCCCGCCTTACTTCACCTGACTGACTCCATGGACACCTTCGGACATTTCCTTTCCGTTTTGCTCTCACTTGACTTACATATAAATCGGATAAAGAGCTAACACATCTTCACAGCACCTCCCCACAACGAGGAACCACCACCTCCTCCTTCGGAAAACCCTCCAAATCAGGACCCCCCTCCACCTCCTCCCCCACCAGAGGAACCGCCGCCGCCTCCTCCTCCAGAAGCGCCTGCTCCAGCTCCCCCGCCCCCGCCTCCGCCCCCGGAGACCACCTCACCGCCGCCTCCGCCTCCCCCGGCCCCTACCACCTCGGTTGAAACTCGAAGGTCAACGACGACACCACGTTCTAGTCCCGTAGTCTCGACTCCGAGACCTCCAGTGCCATCAGTCTCGTCTTCACCAACTCCAGTTCGCTCGTTTCCTCCACCGGTCTTTTCGCAGCCGAGTGCACCCCAACCAAACTTTCCGCAGCCGTTTCCACGACCAAGTTCAACACCAAAGCTTCCTCAGTCAAGCTCAACGACATCTGTTATCGTTGTACCTCCGCCACCAACTCCAGTTCCACTGACCACGTTGCCGTCCTCTGCTCAGCCGACTGATGCTGGCAGCAGGACCCCAAACCTCACGGCGCCAGCTGCACCAAGCTCAACCTCTTTGACTGACCAGCACGGCGCCATGAGCGGGAACAAATCGCAGGGTATTGAGGGCAACCGTGGCCTTGTGGTTGCTCTGAGCACTGTACTCTCTGTGCTTGGAGTGATCATTATCATCGGGGCTATCTTTCTCTGCTATCGTTACCGCCGGGGCCGCCTTCCGTTCAGCCGCCGGGGCAACAGCCCGATTGATGACGAGGAGATTGAATCTTGGAAGGCCTGCCGTACAATCGAGAAGTGCACGACCGTTGTCGTGGATAAGCATGACTCGGCTGGATATATTCGCAAGCCAGCCAGCGTGATTGTCTACCAGAACCACAGCCAGCACCAGCCACGCCCTTCTACGGATACGGCCCCTCGCTCTCTGTATCACAAGCGGAGCATGGACAAGAAGAGTATTGATATCCCTCAAACTCCCGTCCTCGCACGAGCCCCAAACGCACGCGTTGGCCTCACTGACGACGCCGTCGAGGGTGATCTCGCCTTCCTCCCATCTCCCAAGCGACAGAACTCCAGGCTATCCAAGTTGCCGTCTCCTCGTCATGGCAGACACCGCAGCTCTCGCAGCAGCGCGAGTGTCGGTAGTCTGCGCGAGCACTGGTACGGCTACCACACTGACACGGAAATGTCTCCCCGTCCTTCGGTGGACCCTTACTCCCGAATGCCTTCTTCGGCACACTCGGATGTGAGGCACCAGCGCGTTTACTCTTCTCCCTCAAACCCTCCAAGGCTCTCACTTGATGAGGAATATCACATGGGTGGCCTCTCCCCACGCCCTTTCCTACGGCAATCAGAAATCGGTCTCGCCGTAGGCTGAAGTTACGATTTTACGATTCTACGCCGGCTGAGGAGACTTCTCTGACGCCGAGCTTTGTCTTACAACCAACTTTTACGAATATTGCAGGAAAACTTTTTGCAACGAACCCTGCGGATGACAGGAGCACGCCACACGCTAGACTACGACATTCGTTTCAGCCCTCGCGCTCTTCCCGCGGGACTGGAGAGAAGTGCGGGGTGTGCTATTCCGTGGGACATTTTGTTTCATGTCCCGATGGATGGCAGCATATCTCAACTCCTATGTGGCTTAACACCATCACGAGGGTGGTGGGTGAGGCCAGCCGTATCAGACTTAGAATGGAACTTCATGGCTCAACAATCCTCCCCGCCACCATTACTCTTTGAGCTTTCTTCGTGATGCCCTCTTCGTAGTGGCATGGAAGACTCAGCGGACGCATCTGATGCAACCCAACTCCCCTCTCATGTTCCTCTTAACTGAGCGAGCATCATATCGCTTCACAATTGCCATATTTGGCAAGAAGCTTCGATGTCTGAAACGACGTCTTTTTTCCCCTTTAACGGTGGTTCATTGGAGTCACTCATGACGGAACACCACATTTTGGAATGGTGATGGATATACCCACATGACAAACGGTCTCCTTACAGCTGCAACGCAGCCCATTTTCTATATTTAAGTCTCTAAATACTTCGCCGGGCAACCAAACTTAGCCCCGAAACAAATTCAAATACAAGTCATACATCTAGCGCGACGATCCAGATCTCAATGTGATATGGGTGATGCATATGAACCCGAGGTGAATCGCGTCGGTGGCAATATGAACTCTTAGTCTAAACAGCGCTGATTCCTTTTGGGAGACTACGACGAACAGGTTGTCACAATGTCAGAATGGGAAGCTTTTTGCGTGCGCGAATGGTAGAGCAGAGCGCGGCTGTCCTGCTCATCATCCCATCTTTAGGCGGCAACCCTCACGTCGACCACGCTGCTGACAGCTTAGCAACACGCAAAAGTTCCCCAAGAATCGCTGGTGAAACGCGGAACAAGGAGCATGGGGGTGTGCTCCTCTCCCCTCAACAACCTGGAAGAAGAGAAGAAGGTCATCAAAACAAATAGGTGCCGGCACTTCACTGACTGACTGACGGAGCGGGAGGGAAGGGGAGGGGGGCAAAGAAAAGCAAGATTTCGTGGCCAAGGTTTCGATGACACTCTGGTGTCGTGTTCTTGGCCTTCTCTTTTGCCTGCCGTTATTCCACCCTCCCCCTACGCAGCGCCGGCCACATTGCGAGACCTGCCATCCCAGGATGACGGGCGCGATGGCAGGCGGGACAGGTGAAACGCGAATGCTCTTTTTTTCCTTCTTCCCCGCCGCCGGGCCCGGTGTGGGTGTTGCAACACAAAGTTGGCACATCGGGGACGAACGCGAAGCGACAGGGAAGACGCCCGGTCGTTGTGGGTATGGGAGTGGTGAGGTGAAGGATCTGTCTTTGAATTTTGAGTGGTGTCTTCGCATTTGGATACAGACACATGGCATACCTTTCTGCCTCTTTCGATCGTCACCACTACGGCTGGTGAACGCCATTATCAACTTGCAGGAGTTGGATGGATGGTCGTAAGGAGGCTGGGGCGTGTTGTCCTTGTCGGTTCATCATTATCCATAGCAACTTGTTACAAGTACAAGTCGCAACGGTACAATTCTTTCGTTCCATCTTCTTTTCTTGATTTGTATTGTTCCCTCGTCGTGATGTGGATTTCATTCGTTGGGGAAAGAAAGCTGTCCATCTTCGGAGTCATCGGGGGCGGCTGGATGGAGTGCTCCTGGTCCCTCGGATGTTTCTTACTTTCTCAATTCTTTCCATCTCTTCCCTCTGGAGTCTTCTGACACCTGTCATGACGTTTCTTATGTTGTAGTCCCCTCGGTTTCTGATGCCTGGACTCTTTTCTCCGCGTGCGCGCGTCTTCTTCGTGTCATATCTGCGGGTTCACGACTTATTTCGGATGTTTGCGGGGAGAAGGAAGAAACATGAGAGAAGCAGGGGGAGATGTGCGAAGGCGAATCCTGAGCTTTGGGGTGTGCGATAGTTCTAGATTCGTACGTTGGGGCAGAACGAATCGGGGACGAGGTTACGGGAGTTGTAGTGTGAGGTATGAATGGCAGGGTCAGGGAAGATGCGAGGTGTCTTGCCAGCCCGCTGCTATTGGGATGTCCGTTGATGGTTGGAATGAAGATGGATGATGCTGCGACTTGAGTTCCGTTGAACAACGTCGGCAGGTCGAGGCCAATATGATGGATGGATATGTGTGAAGATGTCGTTCGTTCTTCTTGACTACCTTGTCATCGATGAATTCCAAAATTAGATTTCTTCTGGAGATCTCGTTCGTGATTTTAGGCTCTTCTCATACTAAGGTAAGGACGTTTGTAAAGTTCAAGTCAGTTGCCAATAAACAGTCTACTTCAGCTTAGATGGCTGAGCGAGCAGTATCTATCTACTCGGTCCAACGATGGCGAATACCTGTCAATGCGTAAAATGATGTGTAAGACCGGGAATCACAGTAACCGCACTCTGAGTTGTTTATGCTTACATTAGTTCGCAGTTAAATAATTAGTGAGTGACCTGAGCGTAATGAGTGAGTGAGTGCAATGAGTGAGGGTATTAGATGAGAACGGTGATCGATTGGAGCCATGAGATGAGAGAATGACAGACGCACTTAACGCGTATGCACCTGAAAGCGGGTCCAGATCGCGTCCACTGGACCGCAAGACGCGCTGACCAACGACGGCAGCGCACCTTAACCACTCGTTGTCCTGCCCACCGCTTCGGGAACCGACTCTCGATTCTCAAAGAATATTGATCCCACCTCATCTGGCGGCAGTGAAAGGGTCGGCTCGGCTGCTTCAGATACCTCAATTGGCCCTTTGGCAGCAGCTTTGCGAGCTTGAGTATCCTCCTGGTTCATTGACAGACCACGGCTCATCCCGAGGGGCTTATCGCATCTTCCCTACACATGAAAAACCTCAACTCTTGGACACACAGCCGACAAAAAGCATTAAAACAAACATCTTTCGAGGCCAGAGAAGAATAAAATCGTGTACTACTTCATCGAGCCCATGCAAACTCATGAGAAGGAAGAGACTCTTGAGGCAACCAAGCTAAGAAACAGTGTCCAGGGGTGGTATACAGAGTACGGATACAACTCCATTTCCTCCCATTCTTTCTCCACAATAAATCCCTCCTAGCACCCGCTACCTCATTACCCGACTCAGTTCTCGACCCTCGACCTTCTCACTCGCTCTCACAAATCATGCCTCCGCGCAAAAGCGACGCGAGCCGGAGAAGCGACGTGTCCAACGCCCGCTTCATCGTCATGGACGAGGAACCCTCTGCCTCCTCTACACCGGCCAAGGCCGCGGCGGCACCCGCTGCCGCTGCTACCGCCGCCGGCACCCCGTCTTCAGCATCGGCGGCCAAGCCCTCCTCAGCGACACCGTCCAGTGTGCCCGCGCCGACGCCCGACTATGCCGCCGCCGCGGCCGCTGCAAAGTCGACGCCGGCGACGACGGAGAAGAAGGAGAGTCAGACGCATGACAAGATGGCCAAGGCGGATAGGGATGCTCTCACCATCGAGGTAAGGAGGGAAACCCGTGTGATGCTGGCGATAATGTGCTGGGCTTGACTAATTATAATGCAATCCGTAGGATCTCAGCTTGCCCAAGTCCATCATCACCAGGCTGGCAAAGGGTGTCCTTCCGCCTCAGACTCAGATTCAGGCCAACGCCGTCTTAGCCATGGGCAAGAGCGCGACAGTGTTCATCAACTACCTAGCCTCTCAGTGCGTCAAAACCTCTCGAGTCCCTATGAGATTCTTTGTCCAAACAGGCAGCAATGGTGTCCAGGAGCAGAGACTATCTTTGTCCAGTATGTGCTAACTCATATTGTGATTCTCAGTGCGAATGAAATCACAACAAATGCCGGCAAAAAGACTGTCAGTGCTGAAGACGTCTTCAAGGCTCTGGATGACATCGAGTTCGGTTTCCTGCGAGAGCCCTTGGAGCAGGAATTTGCCAGTGAGTTTTCCCTATTGTCTTCCCCATGTAACCACCGAAGATGGCCCTCAAACAAATCATCAATCTGGACATCACTGCTCTATTTTACTCATCTATACTGAACGATGAGAGGCATAACCACCACTAATTTGAATCTCAGAATATACCCAAATCCAAAACGCAAAACGCACAAACTACCGCAACAAGGTCGCTGCCAAGAAGGGCGGCGCCGCAGCCGGGGCAGCAGGCACAGCATCAGCAGACGCGTCCCTCCTCTCCAACCCGGACGACAGCGTCATGACCGCAGCATCCTCAGACACCGCCCCCCGCTCAAAGAAGGCCCGTGTAGACGACTCTGCCATGACCGTTGATGAAGAGGCTGATGACGCAGAGACGGAGCCCGAGGAGGAGGCCGAGGAAGAGGAAGACGAGGAGGCGGACGAGGAAGAGGAAGAAGAGGATGATGACGAGGACGAGGAAGGGAGCAGTGAGGAGATGCACGATGCGCTGGAGACGAAGGAGGGCGAGGGCAGTGACGTTGATGAGGCGCTCGACGGGGACGAGAGCGACTAAAGCCTCGTGGTGAATCTCCTATTTTGGGGTCGGCGATGAGAGATCGAATGTTGGTTGGGGAGACATGAGGTTACCTAGCGTGATGATGGCAAAAAAAAAAAAAAAGGGCTGCAACGGAGAGCTTCAGCCCCGGTTTTGGGTCTTGGAAGGAAAGTAATGCGAATGATTCTTTTGATAATACACATGATTTCGTGTAAAGACGCCTGCAAGAGAATGCGATGTTGGTGCCCCTTCATCATTCGCATTGGCAGTGTGTCGGCTAGGCATAGAATCTCGGCCTCTTCGTAAGAGCCGGCGAACGATGTATCGCGGCGGCCGGGCCCCTTTCCTCGGAGACCCGCCTCTTACTTACCCCGGGGTCACGGTTCATCCGGACTGGAAGGGGATTGCACTCTTGAAGTAGGCCCGCTACGACGCTACGAACGTACAAGCGGATAGGCTCATCGTCCATTCAAGAGGCGCAGACGTGAGAAGAGTATCCAGCCTATCAGCACTCATAGGCGTTACGACTTCAGCCTCATCCCATTGAGAAGAACAAGAGTTGAGCGTGTGTCTATGCCACCCCCACAAGAAGCTCTTTACGACAGCAACCATTAACATGGTAAAGGCTCTAGTATCTTCGCAGAGGGGAAGTCATGATGTCAACAAGATACCAAGAGCAGACGAGGCCGACGCTGATACTCAGCGAATACGGAACCTGCTTTCCCCCAAAGTTTATAATTGGGGGTTTCACTGGTGATATGTCGTACGTACGAGCCGTATAGCTCATTCGCCTTCAAGCAGCCTCGAAAAGAAAAGCATATATCAGCGTCATGATCGCGCAATGGTCGATATCAGTAAACATTGAGGATGCAAACGCGCAAACTCCGACTGTAAAACACTTAAGTCCTAACTCAACCTCACGGCGCCATGTTCCGTCTCTTCGGATGACATGCGAGAAAAGCAAAAGAAACCCCATATCACATTCCCCTCACCCTGAATGATGCTTGGATCACACGTACACTTATTTTACACACAGACGCCCGAACATGAAAACACTGCTTATAAACCAAAGAAACCATTTGATCCCATCTTTTCTGTTTTGGCCTCTCTTTGTTTCCGCCCTTTCCGCCGTTCCTTCTTCAGCATTTCCCAACTTGGTGTTTCGATGGATGGTGCCTTTCTTATCCCCAACAGTTCCTCCGGCTCGCCCCTGTTCATCGCTGCCCAGATCCTATTTCATTGCCCATCCTTCCTCTTTTGCACAACAGGAAGGACCGGGGGTTAGGGGATTAGGAAGGTAGGTAATAAGAGCCCGCATATCTCCTGCTCACAAAGACGAGACGAAACGGGAAGCAGGCGCAAACAACCCTCGTGCACTTGTAGTCACATAGTAGAACCTATCGCAACTTCGGAGGCGGCTGATCGTTAGTAGGAAGGCACGTCGGGTCCGACGAGGCTTCCGCTTTCGCCGAGCGGTTATCTCATCTTCAGCCTTGCCGCCACACTGACTCCCATCAAGTCCGTTGCAACTCATCATCATCAACAACATCACCCCACTATCATCACCACACACCACCACCTTTCCATCAAACACCCTTCATCATAGATCCTCCCATCTTTCCCTCTCTAACTCGCGCGCGTGTGAGAAACACCCCACACCTCAGTTTCCGACTCCGCATCTCTGGGTCTCAACCCACCCTCTCGACCGTTTTTCGTCGCCAACTCCCACCTGGCAGCGCACAAAGGGTCCGAGGAAAAAACTGTCCGCCCATAACGGCGGTGCGGCGCTTTCATGAGACATCCATCGCCGACGGCTTTCCCTTCTAATTTTCATCTTATACTCCTCCGAAAGTTCCGAAGACGTGGTTCTCTCTTGTCACTTTCGTCATGCCTTCTCTCTACGCATTCGCACCTTTTACACGCCGTTCTCCCACCGCCCCCCCGCCCCCTTCTCAACCACAACCTTGTTTTCCGCCTGATGAGCCGCATCTTCGGTATCGTCAACTTTCATTATACCCTCCCACATATCCCTCTTCTCTTCTCTCCTCTCCCCGGGCAGTTTTTCTCCTAATCGCGTATTCTTTCCCACACTTTTCCGGTCACACTTTTCAAATAACCTGCCCGAACCCGAGCATGCGCCAAAAGGCGCCCCTGCTACTGATATCCAGGGGAGAACTCTATCAAAACATCAAGCTTCTTTTGCGTTTCTCTTTCTTCCTCTGTTTTTTCTCCTCCATTGCGAGAGTTATGAGAAATGTAATCCGTTCTTTTCGGCAGCTTGAATCGGCAGTTATAAACCCCCCGTACACGCGAAAAGTATCCTACACTTCTTTCTTTGGAAACATTGTTCAGATTAGTATTCCACAAACCTGGGACTTCATCCGCCTCCGAATTATCTGGAAAAAGCCATACAAGATTCCTTAATAGATAAGAATCAATCGTCCAACCACAGATCAAGAGTAACGAGGGTAACCGTGGTGTGAGAGCACATTGAGAACACTGTACACCATCTCGGCACCCTGTCCCTTCCCTACACTCCTCCTCCTCCATCTTTCCCCGGCCCCCCTCACAAAAGAGTCCGAACTAGTTACCCAAAGCAAACCCACCCTTCATCACGAAAACGGGGAGGGAGGAGGTAGTGAGGGAGAACGAGGAGGAAGAAAAACTTCGGCTTCGGCTTGTAATGCTCTCTCTCCTCGGCCGAGAGGGTTGAAAGGGGGGAGGCGTGCTCGACCTGAATGCACGTGAGAGAGAGACTAGTCCACATGTCCCAAAAACATCCCACATCACTTTAACCGGTTGACCCTCTTCCATCACCTTGAACTATCTTCCCGTGGAACCCGGACGACAGAGGCGATGTGGAAGGGGGGCCTACCTACCTACCTACATACCTCAGAGTACTGGCGATAAAGCGGCGATTATCTGTTCGTCGGGGAGGAGGGGGTAGGAAGGTGTAAGCCTAGGGACAAAAAGATCAGACACAGGTTTCCAAAACCTGCCCGCTGCACTGAGTTAATGGACTGAAGAAGAGTACACAGACCCTTGTCTCACAACATGCCGGTCTTCGTCCCGATAACGAAGCCTTCCTTCTACCATGGAGGAACTCAAAGTCACGACCAGATGGCACATGCATCCCCCGGGGCACGCTGTTACCGGTCACCCTCGTCCATGCTTTAAATAGTTGTCCCAACTGAGCCGAGAGAGAAACAAACCTACAGGCGCACTGCAGACGCAGGTAAGGTAGTAAGTAAGTTAGGTAGTAAACGTTGGCCGCGATATTGAGAGGAAAAAAACGTATTTGCATTAAAGAGAAGAAAATCAAAAAAATACCACTATCCTCCAAATGTCCAAATGTGTCTCCAAACGGCCACCCATCTCATCTCGTGTCCGCACCGCCCATCAGTCGTGAAATCGAGTTGTACAATCAAGAAACTAGAAGAAAAGAAAAAGACCCCAGACGAACAAACACAAAACCACGAGCCACAGGTGTTCGATCGACACGGCCCTCATGCAATCCAATCCCAAAGAAGCCTCCCTGCCACTGCCACTTTGTCGCGGAAGAAACGAAACAAATCCCACCCCGATGCCGGATCATGGCGCTCCCCGGGTTCCTGGTTGACCAAAACATGACGACCAATATCGAGTTTCACCCAAAATCAATACACACAACTCCTTCGATGCTGCCGTATCGGCCGACACAAAGATAAAACAAGGCCAAAATCATTTGACCGCCGACGTGCAGACTGAAAAGGGTCCCCGCCCATGTCAAGTGCCCCTCCGAGGACCCAAAGTGCTTTCGCTGTCTCTGTAAAAAGGGTGCACCCTGGATTGTGGGTAAACCTTAAAACCATATTGTAACTTGTCGCCCTCACGGTTCTTCGCTTTCGTGATAATCTTGACTCCCTGTCAGAGAGGAGGCGCCCGGTCATACCTCACGGGCCATGTCGATATCAGAACACACCAGAACATAAGTGTCCTTCAGCGTGAGAGACGAGCTTGGTCTTAAGCATGAAAGCTTAGGCCCCAAAGATCCCAAAGAACTGATATTGTGCATGAACTCGCGGCCACACCTTCCTCATTCGACGAGCTCAGGTGCTGCTGAGTAACGAGGCTCAATACTGCCATATTCGTCAACATTGCCGTGGCAGCTGATGTGGCTGAGTGATGTGTATTCAGTTTCGCGGCGATGTGAACGCGTAGACGTGGTGTTGGTGTGGTATCGTGTATTCGAGAGGATGAGAAGGACTAACTAAGACAGCGCGTGAAGCGAAGCGAATCGGTGATGGAGGACGGCGATGGTATCAAACTGAAGTCGGAGGTGCTCGTGTGCCAACGGCGAAAGAAATCAGAAACAGTCGAAACAGGAAGAAAAAAAAGTATCCATGGGTGTGATGAGGTTGAGAGAACCGAATCCAACAATGATCAAGAGAAAAGAAACAATGCATCCTCCCTGAGATGCCAGAAACTTTGACTAAACCACGAATAGAGGCGCGTTACAGTGAAAAGACCCTTCCCTCCGCCAAGGACCTGAGCCCATGTGTTCCTAGTTCCCCACTACTCCTCTATCCATCCTTCTCGGCCAAAATGCTGCACGAAGACTGACAGGCCCGCAGCCCAAAAGCACATAGCCTCCACCTAACTGTATGCTTGGGTATCCTTCAGAAGGGCAGCAAGGCTGCCAAACCGGCGAAACCAGGGAGTAACCGCCGCCTATATATAAAAAAGGGACAAAAAAGTGTAGTTGGCATAACGCTGTTTGTTGTCGAATCGAATTTGCGAGTTGAACGGGGTCATCGTGTTTCGACTCTCTTCTCGAGGGCCTCATTGAGGTTGGTTCGACCACCATTGGGCTGGCGTTTGCTGGTTGGACCAGGCCTGCGTCACGGCCGGAGATCCCTGGTTCGGCTGGGGCATATACTGCCGCGGGGTTTGGTCTGTCGGGTAGATCCCCTGGCCGGCGGCACCATAACTTTGTCCCATACCTGGCATTCCCGAAAATTGCATGCCCGGCTGCACGCCGCTGGTTGCATGTCGCAGTTGGGGAGCTGGCGATTGCTGATGCGGCTGCTGGCCCTGAGTCGTGTACCCAGAGTAATTGTGTTGTTGAGGAGTTTGCTGCGTCTGGGGCCACATTTGGCCAGTCCCTGGGTAGTGATAGCCCTGGGCACCCTGAGGCATACTGCTCGCACTCCCGGCTGCAGGCAAAGTCGTTGGCTTGTTGTTCTTTTGGGCAGATGGTTGAGCCATGCCTCGCATCGGAGCCTGGCTGATGGGATTCTGCGCATGGATCGATTGAGAGTACGGCGGGGCTGTCATCATCATTTGAGGACTTTGGTTGGGCACGATGCCTGACTGAGACGGCATATTGCTCGCCGTAGTGTGCGGCGATTGTGTTGCTCGGGTAGCAGGAACGGCGGCTTCGCTGGTGGCAACATTTTGGACGAGATTCGTCGACTGGGGTTGCTCATGCGGCCTTCTCCAAATACCCTGCAGGTAGTCGCCGCGCATCTCTCGTTGCTGGTTGAGAGACCGGTTGTACTCGGCAGCGTGGTGAGCCTGAGCATGAACTTCTCCAATCTGAGCAGGTCGAGTTTGGTCCTGGTAAGCCGGACCGGTAATTTCCTGACGTGGACCTCCCTTGAGAATTCCGCTATAGTCGCGAGGGCGGTTGTCACTGAGCTCTGATCCTAGTGTTATCACGGGCATTCTGGTCGTGGTTCCGGTTGGCGCTCCAAGCATACCTGGTTGGACGATTTGGGGTTGAGGGGCGCCGGGGAATTGGCTGGGTGTGTTGCTGTAGACGATCTCACCGTGAGGGCCACCCAGCAGGACCTGGTTCTGCGCCTCAGCCGCGGCTTCTCTGGCCTTGGCTGCTCCTGGACGCTTTTCGCCAGCGGGGTCGGCCTCTGTGAAACCTTGTTTACGGGCCTTTGTCTCCCAGTAGTCATCTCGAACTCTTCGACCGTTGACAATGACGCGACTTCCAAACTGGCGGAACATGGATCGGGCTGTAACAATGGCAATTTGTCGCGATCTGTAAGAGAATGGCAGGATCTCCTGGCTGACGAGGTCGTCCTTCTCGGGTTGGCTGGCAATAATCTTGAAGAGCGACCTATTCTTGTTGAAGAGAAGGTACGAGTCTCGGTATCCCAAAACCCTCGCGCATTCAGTCGCCAGCATGAAAAGCTTATCCCCACGGTTGGGAACTAAGAAGGTTCGGCATCTGTATTCGCGGCCGCCCAACAGCTGGCCATTGGGCATCACCTTCTTTTCTCCAAACTCGTCAATTTCTCTCGGGAGGTACTCGTCGCCGGCGGGGTTCAGCTGGTCGGTGGTGTGATCTCTAACTGTGGGAAGAGCTTTCAATGTAGTCTTTGTTGGTGTCGTTTTGGGCGGAGGCGAGGCCTGCGCGGGCGCGTAATTGACGGCTTGACCACCAGGCAGCGGCGCGCTCTGGTTCTGGGGGGTTTGCGGTGGTGGAATATTTTGAGGCATGTTGGCTACTGGGGCCTGACCGGCAGTCTCGGAAATGGCACCGGATGATCTGGACTTGGATGACTTCCCACGTTTTCTCGGGTTGGAGTCACCTACAGAAATACCAGTGTTAGCTTGTATCGCGTTGCGCGTGGCGGGGAAGGAAGCAAGAGGTTACACGCGCGACTGGTGAACAGTACAAGCATGATGGGGAAGAATGAGATTTTGGATGGGAAGGACATACCGGCAATACCTGCAGATGGGTTTCCCTGGAAGTTGTCCGGGGAGCGGCTCCTTTTGATGCCGCGAGTGCTTGCGTTGAGCAGGTCTATACGATGATCAAAGCCGTCAGCATAATGTTATGGCAGGACAGTTGTGGTAAGAAAGGTCATAGCCATGGCTCAAACAGGCGAAGGGGGGGCGCGCAAGTGGTAGTTGCGCATGGAGAAATGGTTGCTAATCCGGCCAGGGCCTCGCAGTGGAATGCGATGACGGCTAGCGAGCAGGCTGGGTGGAGGCGGGGGGGCTTGAAACTGTGGAGGGGGGCGATGGATAGCGAAATAAGCAACATACCAGGAGAGTTGAGGGCAGCCGGGTTGATTGTCGCACTATCAGCTCCGTTCGGCTGAGTGGAGTACATTGAGCGCGCAAACGTCTCCCGGTGAATTCGTCAGGACAAGATCAGGACAACGAAAGACGTGTCTTGATATAGTTGGATTGCCTTCCGGCCGGGTCGCGGGCGAGGGCGACACTGTGTCTGGGGAGGGTGCGTTGGGTGATGCAGGGCAGGCTTATGCGTGCATGTGGTTGGCGCGAAGCTCTGAAATGTCCCTGGCGGGAAAGTATGTCGAGTAACAGCGGGTAGGGGGAGCGGCCTGAGAAGAAATCGAAATAGAAGCTTTTTCTTGCCTTTTGTTCGCTCTTCTGTATCCGTACTGCAGGACAGGAATAAGAGGGTTATGGGGGCGTATGGCTAAGGAAACTCTGATCTCTAGATGGAAATGCAAGAGTTGAATTGCAGCGCCGGTACAACCAAGCCGTGAAAATCAAAAGAGTACGGGATAGGGTCTGTGTCCTTGGCCCGGGGTGTGACGGGTAGGTAGGTAGGTAGGTTCTTTGGCGAGAGGGCCTGTGTGCAGCAGCTTTGTAAGATGTGAGGAGGAGAAGCGTGTGGCGAAGAGTTGCTGAATTTTCCTCCTCTTGATTTCCACGCGGCGAGGAGCAAACTAAGTGTGTCGTGCGGCGTCTGAATACTATGAAGTAGAGCTGTTGATGAGCCCTTGTCTACGTGAACAAGGCCGCGAGACGCAAAGAATAAGTGTGGGCGCAGAATCTGAAGGCTGTTGCCGGTGGAGATGCGCGCGTGCGGTGGTGAAGGAGGGAAGATGATGGATGGTTGGTTGGAGTTCGCAAAGACGTCGTAAGGTATACCTATGGTAGGTACGGATAGGATAGACAGATGATGGATGGACGGGGAGAAGTGGGTGACCTGATGAGAACGGCAAGGTCGTGGTACGGAGGGGGAGGGTGAATGGAAGGTGCCTCGTCGAATCGTGCCGTCGGGGTGTGAAGCCAAAGTACCCTTCCTTGAGCAGGCAGGCAGCCAGACTAAAGAGCCTGAGAGGTACCTGGAGGAAGTAAGGCACAGCAGGCAGAGCTGGATGTACCTCGGGGTGTAGCGCGGCCTAGTCGGATGCTTGCGCTTGTCAACTTGCAGCCGAATGCCCTTCTGGGCGACTTCTGTGCTCCTGTCCCCGCGGAGGGTTTGCGCGAGGAGTGTGTGTCTGTGGTAGAGAGGGGTGGGTGAAGAAAACGCGACTCCCCAGCGAATGGAGGGGGTTTCGCAGCCTGGAAGCGACGGGGATTATCTCGTGGGCGAACGGAGTCGGCCAAGTACGATGACGATGAATCGGAGCTGTCGATTATGTCGTCGATATCAGGGACGGCGACGGCGACAGGATGCTGGCCAGGGTCTCGGAGACAAGTAGACCAGGGGTTTACGGAGCGAGGTTATGCGACGCGAGGGTATGCGATGGAATGCGACAGGATGGATGGTGGGAAGTTGAAAAGAGCGAGGTGCGAGGTACGACGGCGTCGGTATCAACGGCGATTATTAAGAAGCAAAGAAAACGTCTGTCGGCTTGCTTTGTCGCTCTATATTTGCTCGTACGCAGCAAAGCAATTCGCGAGACAGCCTTGTGGATTTCTCGTGGTTATCTCCCTATGGCGTTCTCGACCTGGGTGTAGGTAGCCCTGCCTCGGTGTGCGCTGGACGCGTTCAGGGAAGCGTGTAATAGAGTGTATCTGCAGTTATTGTAGTGGCCGAGATAGGCTGGGCTGTCCCATATGGTCGCAGCAGGCGCAGACGTATTGGAGCTGGAGCTGGAGTTGGTGTTGATGTGTGTATATGTGTGTGTGTGTGTGTGTGTGTGTGTGTGTGTGTGTGTACGGAGTAGTATCTCTGACAGTGACAGAAGGAACTGGTGAACCCCGCGACCGGGAGAATGAGGGTCTGGTCAATCGCCAACGGAGGGAGGGATGAGGTCGGATAACGCGCAGCTAAGCAGGTCGCATCAGCAGGTGCGATGCGAGGTGATGGTGTGGGAAGCGGGCTGGAGCTTGGTCGATGCTAGAGCTGGGCTGGGATGGGCTGGTGCATGCGCAGAGTATCAATAGAGCGAACAGAACTGGGTACGGATAGTAAGGCACAGGACATACTGCGTAGTGAGGTAGCGACTAGCAAGAGCGGCGGCAGGTGCAGAAGGCAGGTCAGTTGCAGATGTCCCGGCGCAACGCGACGTAAGGAAGATGGGAAAGCTGGGAATGAAATGGATTGGACTGGACTGGGACAAGGTCTCCAAGTTTTCTGGCTGGGGGTGTGAGTGAGTGAGGAGGAGGGGGGTGGGGGGGGGGTGTAACGTGGAACGTGTACAAGTAGAGGGTGTGGCGTGAAAGGGAAGGCTACCAGGGGAGGGGAGGGGAGAGGAGAGTAGAGCCTTGAGATTGGGATTTGGCACGGCTATGATGATGGTGACAGGGAACGTTGTGTACTTTGTAGACCAGACCAAATAGAAGTCGCAAAAAAAAACCAAAAAAAAAAAAAAAAACCGAAGAACGCGCAGAAGCTGCTGGGACCCAGAAGGAGGCGGCGACAGACGGGCGGCGTTTTTCGGGTGTGGCGAGCAAGAGCACACGCTTCGCTCACACTTTAATGGATTTTCCAGCGGGCAGGCAGGGTGCGGCGAGAATTAGAAGGGTGGGGTGAAGGATGAATCTGGAAGGGGGTGGATTTAGTTTAGGAATACAAGTCAAACGACGTGCGAGAGGAAGGCACCGACGGGAATTTGGGAAGGCAGTGGAAAATTGAAGGGAAGGAATGACTGGAGAAAGAAAAAAAAAAAGCCTTTTGCTTCCTTCCTCTGATGATTCCATCACAGCCAAGGAAGAAATTGACATGCTGCAAGTGAGGTGGGTAAAAGAAAAACGGGACAGAATTGAAGGTGGCAGGGATGTGCCCCAGTTCACGGTTACGAGAAGCCAGCCAAGAAATCCAAGACAGCTTCATCGAGAAGTTGCAACTTGGACGTCGGCAAAGGGCGTGTAGTGTAAATGCGTTTCTGCATTTTGACATTGCACTTGAACCCAGGTAGGTACTGAATCCAGCGAGAGCCTGGAGAACAGGCTTGACTTGACAATAGAGTACCGATAGAGGAGTAAACACTATTTGCTATTCAGAGGCGCACACACATATACATCACTGCCTTGAAAGCTGAAGTTACAGATTGTAGTCATCACACGCTTCTCTAAACGGGCTCTCCTCCGTACGGTAAGGTATGAATGCAGGAGCAGGCGCAGGCGTGCCGCGTGCTGCGCTCCGCTTGCTGTGCATGGTGAGAAACGGGAAAACGGTTCATTCATCAGCATGACCACTTTCTCCGACCCCTGCTCGATAATACGCAGTAGTATGCAGCCTGCTCGAAAAAGAGGAGCACATCCAACTCTGGGCCTGCCCATCTGGGCGCGTGGGCACGGACGGTGATGATGCCAGGGAGATATTGACAGGGATGCCATGCACCAATACCGGCACCAGCATCAGCACGAGCAGCAGCGCCAGTATCAGCGCCAGCGCCAGCACCAGCACCAGCACCAGCACCAGCACCAACGCTAGCAATGGGAGCAGAAACACAATGGAAGCTGCTTTATGTTGTCTTTCCCCCCTCTCCGTGCCCTCGGGCTGCTAGCTAGTTTGACCGAGTTTATTGCTTTGCGGCTTGCGAGTTGCGAGTTCCCATCGTCTCTGCCCAGACTACCTAGGTAATAGCTGCCATAGGTAGTCCACTTCGCTTGACGGCCGGTCCGTGTTCAAGGTAAGCTAGTCCATTCGTACTCCTCCGTAGCGGCGTATACACAGTTGGCAATATGAGGGAGACAAGACTCCAGCTCAGCTGGGGTCTTATGGATCTGAGACGGGGGATCGGGCAGGCAAGTGAAAAAAAAAAGAGAAGGGCAGGGCATGGAACCAAACAGTGTCAAAGAGGCTGTAGATACCCTCTGCCGTCGCCAAAACACCTACAGCGGAGTACCCGAGTATATAGCAAACAGCCCAGGCCTAACGCTTCTTGAGTCCATGGTAAGATACCATAGGTGCTCTGCCGACGTGTAAGCTACCTTACCCGATAGCTATTCTCAATCGCGGTCCCCGTAAATTCGTAATCTGCTGGAAAGAAAGCTACTAGACCAGGTACATGTTCCGATCCTTGGATATCTCTCAGCGTCCATCATCCGTTTCTGCATCTTACCTCACTTGGCTGGCGCCTGCATCTGTCTGACCGGTCGAACTACGGTAAGGTAAGCAGTAATAGAGCGATAAGTGAGCGCGCCTTGCACGCGCCTGCATAATGGAAGATGCGCAGCAGCGCCGAGGAACGGGAAAGTCTGCCGCGGTGCCTGAGGTGCATCTGTAGATTACCTACCTACGGAGTACTAGATGATGATATGCGGGCAACTAAGGCAGGTAGGTGGCTTATGTAACGCACTCTAGTGCGTGCCTGCCTCACTAGCAGCATGGGAATGTACGAAGTACCTCCTCTTTGCGCTTTACGCGACCTGATCCACGACGAGAAAGTACCTCTTTCCGCGATGCCTGCCTTGTTACAGAAGGGGGTGAGGGGGGGTGTGAGTCTGTCATGGAACATCGGGAAACTACCTACGAGAACCCACACAATCTCATAATTCCTTACAGAGAGGCAACCTACATCGCGAGCCTATCTGCAACGAATTCCCTTCCTCGCCGAGTCTGCGATACTTGCTCTCAGAAGAACCTCCTGTTACATGATCACGATCCTTCAATTGTCCAATGCTTGACCGGGCTAAGTGTCGTCAACTCAGCATCGAAATGGTACTCATCAAAGACGATATATCGTCGACTTTGCTCGGACTACCTCCCGAAGCTATGTTCCATCTCTGTCCGTGGCAGAAGCGCCCTGTTCCTCACACTCTACTCGCACTAATCTGGCCAGGCTACGTCCGTACCGTGGAGAGATCCGTTTTCCTGCCCATTTTCAACTGCCTATGATCAATGTCGCGCAAAGCCGTCGTCAATGCCAGCAACACCAACAAAAGGCAAGGCACCAACACTCGGTCAAAGTCTTGGGACCAGTCACGCCTCTTGACTGGACAAAACCTTCAGCACCTACCTGGAATGGTATTTCTTCGCCATTCAAGCCCTGTCGATATTTCAGCTCCTACCCCGTATGAGACGACGAGTTTCGTTCTAGGCGTTATCACACCGGTCTCGCCTTATTGTCGCTTTGCCGCCGATGGACATTTTGGAGGCTGCACTTGCTGCTCTCCCCTCGATATGACTTGGGATATGGCAACGTGCAGTGCTGTCTCTGAGTCTGGCCCCTCTGGACCTCTGTAGTTTCGCATGCACGCATCAAACCATGCAATTACAACTTGGTTAAATCACCCTGGCGAAATGCTCGCTGCACAAGAAGTCCAAAAGGGCTTCATCCGACACCAAAAGTCTTGGTTAACGCCCACCGAGGCCCGCTCGGAGCAGCACGCCTGGATACAGAAGAGAACCATGGAATAGCGACCTTGCTTTCAAGCAGGCATTCACGCCCGGCCACCCTGCCTCACTGGAAAATATTTCTGTTAAATGCTGCTTGATACTTGATATCTCAGAGTCGGTGGCCCGTCTAGACCCTCCCTAGCCCGTCCGAGGCATCGACAGGGGTTCCTCACGGAGGACTGCCCCCTGCCCCGGTCTCGCGACACTGCGACCGACTGCATTAGAAAAGAAAGCGGGCAGGATTGCTGCGGCGAAGTGGCTCCCCGGCTTGCGTAGATGAGGTACGGGAGCGATCACTACCCATCGTTGAGCCCCAGAAGAGGCCTGGCGGCAGCCCATACCGGCCAAACTTGCCCACCATCTCACCACCACAACCACGCCCACCACGGCCATCACCCGAACCTCACATCCATGATCCCACGCTTTCACACTATACTCAGCACTCAGAGTGGGGCGTAGAAGAGTCATTAGTTAGCATGCCATCTGGCATCGACGTCCACAAGCAAGATGTCGGACGAAGTCTAGTCATTGAGATTCGAGCAAAAGAGTAGCAGTCAATGCTTCAAGCAACCAAGGCGATTCGTTTGCTGCTTCACAGGAGTTTACAGCAGAAACAGCCCGCTCTATCCGCACTCTCTTCGGCTAGTCCGGCTGAGAAGGTGACTCGATCAGCTTCCTTCCGAACAACCTTGGGTCAGCTCCTCACTTTGTCCTTCGGCTTCCACTTGCCGCTTTAAGGCCTCAAAGCATAGGCTCAGACTTGATTCTCTGATTCAACTCAGCTTCATTCCCGCCAATTTGAGAAAAGTGAAGCATAATCACTGGCAACGATGTCGTTTCCAGGTCCTCAGGAAGGTCTCGGAAACGCAGCACCCACTCCCTCCTCGTTGAACGTCTAGATGAACTTCGGCCAAGGAGCTTGCTTCGGTAGGTAAACTTCGAAATAGTGCAGAAGGCGGCTAGGCGGCCCTTTACTTACAGTATGGAGGATTTTCAGTCAACTCGACAGTCTCATTTGCCACCAGAAGAGCAGTCTGCTGCCACCTCAGTATTATACGACTAATGACGCATGGAGAAAGGGAGCATCCCTACAGAGTAGTTGCGAGACAACAGGCCGCCTAGTCATTCTGTTTCTTCCTGACGCATCATATGCAGATAGTCCAACTTGGAATGTAGCACGATGCCATGGTTTTGCTTCCCTCCGCCATACCTGGGAGGAGTCGCAATTTGCAAGACTTCCGTTTGACGACTCTGGATCCTCGTCCCAAAGACTGGACGAAGTATTAAAGCGGCGTTTTCTAACGATCATCCTTAGCTCCTCTGAGCTACTTTGAGGATCCCCGTAACTTCTAGGTTGGTCCCGCTGGTCGAATGCAGCATCTTTCAGCAACACCAAGCTATTCTCGAAGCAGCAACAATGTGCCGAGGGAACCATGGGGTCGATTGTCCTTGACGTGAAACCTTGCCTGGGATGGATACGGCGCGCAACATACAAAAATCTGACGATGCCTTGTCGACTTGCTGGTCATCCCAAAGGAGTCCATCAACTTTTGGCTCGAAGGGTGTGTAACATGAAAAGCAACCGAAACCAGAAATAGCCGGCCGCTGTAATGATTTCTCCAGCTATGGCAACGACTCTTGAGGCAAGGTAGTACCATTTCGCTGCATCTCGATATCCGGTATCCGTCCTCCATACGGAACACACGCCAGACGGCCAGTCGAGTGAGGTCGACCGTCGGGCACAAAGTAGTTCCAGAGTAGAGGCGGCAATATTCCCGACACTGACTCGCTCAATGGACAAGTCCCGTCGCCGCCCTCTTTTCTCGCACAGACACCGTTCTTGTAGCCATGAATCTGTTCAGCCAATCGCTCCAGTCTACGTGCCATTCTGACTTACCATCGACTAGGACCCCAGCAATGGCGCACACGCTATCGACATCGACCCCTGTCCACAATACGGTTGAAGGCGGGCGAAACGGATGGGATCAAGGGTTGTCTCCGCCAAGATGCTCCTACTAGCCGAACGTCGTGCCTTTCGCGGGGCGTCTGACTTCTCCAAAACGACGGCCTCGTCTCCGCGCATTCTTACACGAGCAAAGATGACATGCGGCCCTGGTCTCGACTCGTGTCTTTTGTCTCTTGATCGCCACGGACGAAGAGGTACCAATTTAGACTCAAACCTCACTCTGCACATTGATACCTTACGAGGGGCGTGAATGGGTCACCACGGATCTGTAGAAGAGGGATTCAAGGACCCGACAGAAAGAAAAATTGCGATACTGCAGCAGCTACTTCGGCGTACGAATCGTAACTTAACGGCAATGTTCCAACACGGCGCCTTCATTAAGGTAGACGCTGGACTTGAGGAGGCCAACGTTGCCGTCGTCGCACACGGCTCTGACACAGATGAGGTCAGCCCGCAGCTCCTATTATCCTCCATTACCCGCGGCTTCCTCTCGTCTAGAGCTTCCTGGTAAAATGCTGCATGCCAGCCGCTAGCAATTATTTTGATAACATGAGCAATAATGGACCCGTTTATCACATCACGCGCCACGTTTAGAGGCGCGGCCAGTGCCGCCTAAGTTGGCTAGACAAGAGACATTTCGTCATCATCTCGACACTGGGGAAGCATTGCGGACGAAATGACTGCCAAATGTGTTCGTCGAGCTAAGACGTCCTGTCCATCTAGCAAGGGGTTTGAACTAAACCCGGACCGACACAAACAGTACGGTCATGACGGTGTACCCATCACATGAACAGTCAGTCTTCAACAAAGTCGTCGCGGGTTGGGAGATGTGAGATGGTACCGTCGGCGATTAGCTGACCGAAAGGGTTAGGTAGGACAAGGGCGATGCAAGACACTGCAGCCAAGTCAAGCAAGCAGGCTGTGCTGATTTGCTCGAGCTTGACTGGGGTCTCATTCACACAGGAAATGCGGTTTTGGACACTTCCCCTCTGCGGTTCTCTCGTCCAAATCATTGGGCTTTACTACCTGTCATTCTGTCTCGTAGGGAGCAGATAGGTTTCAGCACACAGGCGACAATTATGCAGACGAGAAAGCAGCTAGTACCAACCATGGGGCCGCGTACGAATAGGTGAGCATGGTATCACGAATCTGGCTCTGGGAAGTCACATATGTACATGCGATTGCCGACGGTCCAAATCGCAATGGCCATTGCGGAGGAATTGCGCGGATCCGAGACTTGGAGATGATATGCTCGGACAGCCGTTGTGCAAGAAGAAAGGACGGCAGAGCAGAAGGACATCTTGCATTGGCTACAAAAGCCTCTCGACTTGCATCGTCCCTCATCAGGCGACAGCGGAGCATGCGACTGGCAGCTCAAAGATGCTTCGAAGTGATGCATGGGTCTCCATCGCTGACGGGCATCACGGACGTTCAGACATCGACAAACGTCGTCACTCATTGGCTCCTGGCCTGTGACCCTAGCCTGGTACACATATCAGTATGCGCCACAGCTGAAACTCGATACCAACTGGCAACCCATCATCGTAAAGGCGGCGATGGAAATGGACTTTTACAAACGAGAAGAGAGCGGTCAAGGAAAGCAACGACGCCATCGCTATCGAGACCGCAAAATGGCACTTGCGCGGAGACGGTGCTTCACTAGCTTCGTCTCTGCCTCTGCCCAACGACAAACTTCGAAGGCAAGACGCAAAAAGAGCGTTTTTATTAGTCGTGAAGAAGCTTCCACTTACTCGTGTCTCTGCAGCGACCTTGGTCGAGCCTCGAGGTCGACAAACAAGAATTGTCGACGAGTGGATGCGTTTCAGCCGAGGTGGCTCAAAGCTGGGATGTGTGCATATTGAAATCGAGAACGAGGAAGGATTCCGCCGAGACGACTTCCACAGGGCGGAGATGCCTCGGACATAATGGAAGCAAAAGACCGGCTAACCGTCGAGGTCCCGCGTGGCTTCGGTCAGATTTCCCCGCTTGTTTCGCAAGTGGTCATGATGGCCAGGCTCTTGCTCGTCGTTACCTCGCGTCAGAGTGTCGCGCCTCTACAACGCGTCCTCCTCGGCGACGGCTGAGACTGGTTCTCGATCAGATAAGGAGCGAGGGACTACCGTAACATATGCTGACGCTACTGCGAACCAGATGACTCAACACCTGGACAGCGCCCCAGCAGCACAACAAAGTTGGACAAATCAAAAGATCAAGAGTGACGGGATCAGACATGCTTGTTCGGGAGGAGGGGACAGACTGTACGTGGGAATCTTCTGCCTCGGAGAAAGGTGGTGTGAAGAGTTGAGCTTAGCTATACAGTACAACTACTGCACAGTAGGGATTGGCCCCTGTAGTCTCGGACAAGGAGTGAGCAGGCATAGGGCAGGGCATGAGCGGCAGCGATTGCGAAGAGGGAGGGGAGAGCCATCGACGAAAGGATGGCCTAGAAACGCCTTAGCTGTTGGTTCGCCCCGAATCCCCGTATGCGATTGGATCAACAGGTCACGTTCATGACGGACGCACAAGCCAAGCAAGAAATCATGGGTTCAAAAGAGCCCCACCCTCATGATGGATATCTGTTTCCTTTCGCATAGCATGAGCAGGGCATGGCCTTGTGGACAGTCTACCAGGGGTTGATGGTGATGGAGGGGATGACCGGCGCGGTGGTGTACACCAGCACCAGAGGTGCTGCTCCCTTTCCGTCCTTTTGGGATGACTTGATGCAAGCTGGGAAGCAGCAGTGCCTGCAATACTGCTGCAAGAGTGGAAGAAGATCAAAGGGTTTAAAGAATGGAAACAACGGACGAAGAGGGAGGGTTGTGGCTACGGGTGGGCGAGTTTCCACACCTCCAACCATTTCATTCTCCCCGAACGAGCCGTGCCAGTCCAAATGCACGGCAACAACCGAGAGGTTGTTATCGTGGTCCACAGCAAGCTGCCGGTAGTGGATATGGATGGGTGGATGGATGGATGGATGAATGATGGTGCAGAGAAGCTGCTGCTGCTTCTGCTGCATCAGCCTCGGCAGGACAACCTCTTCCAACGATGTTTGAGGACACAATACGGGGAGACATAGGCCGCGGAGGCAGAGGATGTTGCCATGGGGAGTGCGGATAGGTGATGGTAGTCACACGTCTTGAGCTGTCTTGAGTTGTCCTTGGCTTTCTTCTCTCTGCTGACCTCAACAGCGGCTCTGGCCCTTGCGTCTGGGCCTCACCTCGGGAACGGATGGCCATGTTCCTACACGGGATGGGTGGTGTGAGTGTCGAGTGCATGCCCACTGCTTGCTGTGGTGGGTGGCTGTCAAAAGAGTGAATGCCGGCGCAGCGGCACCCAATGGTCTGGGGTAGAAGACAAGTGGGAGGGCTGAAGCAAAAGAGGCCGGCAGGGGATGTCAGGTAGGTGCTTTCATCAACGTTGAGGCTTGCCGCCTGTTAAGCTGTGGGCGGACGCCAACCGGTGCCCATTGCTATCTGTATGTAAGCTATTTCCTTGTACGAGGTAGTGTTGTCTCGGTAGCGTTAGTATGTTTCCGTGAGCTCCTGTTTAGCCAGTAGTGAATGCGATGGTGCTGTTCACTTCTACCTTCAGGTTATCCTCTACTGCTTCCTGGCTAGGGTTAACAACACTGGTATCTAGGTGGAGTCTAGGTGGATGATTAGAGGGCTAGCTGAGAAGCGAGCCTCGACCTGTCTATGAACTATAGACTATTGGTCTAAAAAGAATGTTGAGAAGCCATGATGATAACAGTAGCTATTGGTTCTTGTTACACTACTGTTGATGGATGAATGAGACCGGGGAAGGTGACTGGGGGCCGTTGCTAACGGGAGGAAACTGGATGGACGGGGGCGGGAACGACTTACACGGGGAGGTGAGTACGGAGACCGGGACAGTGACACTACAAGTACTCCGTAGGAAACCCTAGTTACAAGGTCTGGCAGGTGGACATGGCCCGCTGTGTTTTCTTTTTGCAGTGCGGGAGCTACCTTACGCTTTGGACCCTGGCTACCCGCTCGTGCAGCAGCGAACGCTCATCCATTCCATTCCATTCCCCCATTCCATCCTTCCGGTTCTGCTCTCCATCCCCTTCACTAGGTACTCACATACTATCACCCATCCCTCTTCCCCCATCAAAACCCAGCTGCCAGTTCCAGTTGAAAGGGAGGGGGGCCGGCCCTCTGTCCCCCCCCCCCCCAATTCGAACTTCTCACACCCCCTGAACCTCTTCCTCCTCCTCCTCCTCCTCCTCCTCCTCCCATCATCACGCTCTCACGCTCCCTGCCTCCACCATAGGTAGGTACCCTCCCCTCCCTGTCTTCGACCTGCCCTACCCTGCCCTGCCTGGCCTTGCCTTGCCTGCCCACCACCTTCCCCTTCCCCAGGTTCCCTCCAACTGCAGAAGAGCATCTACACCAGGTATGGAGATGATCTCGCCCATCGCCTTTTCCTTTGTGGGAACCCATTCAGGCATGGTCAATTCCGATCTCAATCGCTTCCTGTTTGCAGCAACAGCCAGCACAACCAGTCATCACCAGCATCAGTAGCTAATGTACATCTGCGGGTGTCTAGCCGCTGTGGAGACACGACCACCACCCGTCCCTTCACCACCACACCACACCACCACTTACACCACCATGAACCATCACACCCCCAGCTCAACATACTTACATATGTAAGTCATAATAGCTATACCTCTGCCCCTCTCTATTGCTAATCCCCGTTTATTGTTCATGGGCAATGGTTCACAGCTTCTCATGTACGCTTAGGTTGGCTACTCTGCGGCCTGCCCTACCCTTTCTAAGTTCTCTGGTGGAGGGACGGGATATATGCATGCCTTCATCGTTGGTGGTTTGCTTTCTTTCTTTTTTCTTCTTCTTCATCTGGCCCATCTCTGATTCATGCTCTAGCAGGCCTGGGGGAGAAGAGGGGCAACCAAGACGATGTTACCCTTCCTTCAAATACGTCCAAAACACATCGTCATTCATCCACAGCCAAGTCTCTCTTCCCTTCCGAAGAGCCCCCATCTACCTTTTGCTACAACCGTCAGATGCCGAAACGGTCCCCAATGTTTCCTTCTTCATACGTTGCCTGGTCTTACGGGCGGCCATGCGTAACGTAACCTAACCCCCGCCGGCGTCCGTGGTTTGTTGGATCGATCATCGTGGGACCCTCCAACCGGGCCCCGACGCCGACTGGTGTGCCACTCTGCCAGCCAGTGGCCGGCTTCTTGGGACAGACAGCCTCGGCGGCGTTGATCAAGTCTCACAGATACATGGTAACCGTACCAGTCGGAAGGACAATTCGGGGTGCAATCGACACAGCGGTATCATCGGCACTTAACATCACGTCGCTTCTCTCGGTTGTCATGGCCAGTGTAACTGACTACCTGCCTACCTACCTACGCAATACCTTACACTGTCTTCCGGCCGACGGAATACCACAAGGACCAGGACTGACAGCGATGGACCTTGATAGACGTCGTGTCCAGCCACGCGAGAACCGCCAATGGCCGCCGTACGCTTCACCTTGGCCACTCCGTGGCGCAATATGTTTCTTTCAACGATTCCCGATGGAGACGATTAACACATTTGTAAAACAGGTTTGGCCCAGCCCGTGACAGTCGTTTTTTTAGCTCCCGCATCCGCACAGATGTGTGTGTGTCGTGGACTTATGCCCCGTTCCTATTCTGTCTCGCCTTTCTCAGCTTCCTTATTTTACGACTCTTGCTCATAGCTTATTCAGACGACGAGCCGAACCTAAGGATGTTGTTTGCTCTTGCTTTCATGCGCCTGACTCGTACGCTGCGAATGCGACGGGGCGTGGCCCTTGGTGTGCTCGAGCCTCCTTGGATGTCAACCTCAACTCGGACTGATGCCCAGCAAAAGAGTCTGGAGGCACACTCAGGCACTACAGAAGAATGAACTGCTTGGACCAAGGTTTTTCAGGGTCCCACAAAGCCCACGTTTTCGAACTCTTTACCATCTGCGATGCACTGCGATGCAGGAAGAAGCCCCGAGTGCCATAATCCCGGCCTCCCGGCCGAAACGATGTTTCTCTCTTGTCATGACTTGGGGAAAACTCTCATGGCCGAGCCGCTACAGACTCGATAAAGCCAGATTGGGTTTCGTCCTCAATTGGTCTGGCTCCAACGATTGATTCCTTTTGGGCCGATGGAAGATGAAAGAACAATGGACAGAGAGGTGAACGGCCCAGCCTTCTGCAGCCGACGTCTCATCTCTAGTTCCTGCTGGTCAAGCAAAACCGTTTTCTCACTCACATCCTGGTGCGTTCCCGCGCCTGGCCAAGAGTTCTCGGACGCCTGCAGAAGCCAGCCTGGCCCATGCTATGCCATGCCGCCCCCATCCCCCCCCTCCCTTCATGATTCTCTCCCGTAAGATCGAGGGAAGGGGACGACGGTTTCCAGCAGGATGCAACGCTGACATGAGGGCCGTTCCCGCCGTGGCCTCGCGAGTGATACGTGCGTGCGTGCAAGCCCCTTGGCCGCCTAGGCCACGGAACCGGGGCGGCCGATCCAAGCAGGGCAACCTGACCTGACATGGCGTGGCAAAAGCGGCCAGAGGCCGGTCAGAGTCCCTGTCACCGTAGACCTTCCCTTTTTTCTTTCGTGATTTCCTTTCCGTAGATCAATCATATCATGGCCGAAGTAAGGTAAGCCCACTTGATGATTGATAACCAAACGCGGAATATCAGTAAGCAAAAGCTTTTAGAATCCCAGTTTTCGCGCCGCTCTGATCCCTCGATTAAGTGGTTTTCTGTTACGGATTTTATTCCCGTCGGCACACATACACACACCCCTCCCACGAGTTGGATCTCTTTTTCGAGGGTCTTGTGGGAGAAGGGGGACGTCAAGTTTGAGGCGGGATACACTCTCCAGGCACACACACACACACGCACACACACACACACACACACATATATCAATATACTTACAACACACAAACACAAAAGACCAAGCACAAGGGGCGTGTCTGCGAAACAGGCTGGTTTGTTTCCCGATTGTTGGGACGAAGTAGTCCCATTCATCGCTTCCTTCGTCTTTCTTAATTTTGGGTATCGTAGCTTCTTAATCTGCTCTCCCTCCCCCTCATCCTCCCCTCTGCGCAACCAGCGAGAAAAGGGTCAAAGTCACACAAGCTTTATCTTATTAATTTTTGCTTTTATTTTATTTTTTCCTCCTTCTTCCCGCCGTGGCGCCCGCCGTGCGCTCGTGAGCGGAACCGGGGACGCGCAACGTAAAGAGACAGAGACTCGGGAACGACACCGTGCGACCATGCTCGTCGGGGAAGACAATAGGCAACACCGACGACGACAGAGGAGCACACGGGGGAGTCGGGTAGCTTTTGGAACCAGCGGGCTTGCTTTCTTATCTAGGTAGTCGGCGGCTGAATCTTAACTCTACGCGCTTCTCGTGGGCATCTCCAAGTACAGTGATGCTTGAGTACGAGACATTCGGCTGATCGGCTTATCGTGTCTCTCCATAATACCCATCCGTCGACAGAATGAAGAGCGCGGCGCGCCATGGTGAGTCACCGTGACAAGCCATTGAACACTTGAAGAGTGCCCATATACGAGATTCCCTTGATGACTCTGACTCTCCTCGGGCCAGCGCCATCCGAGTCTCTTGTCGACTAGCACAAAGATTTTACTTCCCGATGAGGCTATCGGCGAGGACAAGACAGCCCTTCTTAGATGAGTGGTGACAACACAGGTTAGCAAGCCTGTCGCGTCCAGCTGCTGTCGAGAGGTGCGGACCACGATATTGATCTTAGGGTGCACGGCATGATGCGTCGTTCGGAACCGAAACTCTGCGGTACGTACCTTGGGTACACCAAAACTGAGGTGTCACGCTTGGTGAGGTGGTGACGGGACGTGATGCGATGACGCTGGTTAATGTATTATCGATAAGAGATAACCCATCGGGACGTTCTCGATAAGTAACCGTTCAAGCGCCACAGGCTTCCTGATTCGTTTGTCAGCCGCCCCACGGTGACCGCGCCTCACCTCACTTCAATTTTCATTATCAAAGAGTGCCCAGTGTGAAGGGGCGGCGAAATAATAATAAATTCAAAGAAAACTCACCGCCATCGTCGCCATCTCATTTCTTCAATCACAAGGCGACTGAGAAATCGGCAAGTCAGAAAACATGACGAGCCTTAAGCGTTCGTTCGAGACGGACCCTTTCGCCGCCAATATCTCGAGCAAGGTCTACGTCCGCTCGACGAGAAAGGGCAAGGTTCAGAAGATTGTGAGGGAGGTTTACCTGCGTCAAGACATCCCCTGCTCGTCAAAGCTGTGCCGGGATTGTTTGCGGACGGCGCCCAGAGACGCAGCCAATAATGGTGAGTTTATCCCATTCTCAATTTACCGCACGAATATGACAGCTAAACAACGCCTCCCAGTTCAACCGTTCATCCTCTCTGACAAGCCGGCGGGGACAAAGGCGTTCCCCCAGGGGCACTATATCGTCCCCGACACCAACGCGTTGCTGAACGCCATGGACCTCTTTGAGCAGAGCTCGGCTTTCTACGACGTTGTCATTCTGCAGACAGTACTCGAGGAGCTGCGCAACCGCTCGCTGCCCCTGTACAACCGCCTCGTCGGCCTTACAAAGAGCGAGGACAAGCGCTTCTACGTCTTCTTCAACGACTTCCGCCTCGAGACGTACGTCAACCGCGAGTCCAATGAGACGGTCAACGACCGCAACGACCGCGCCGTGCGCAAGGCGGTCAAGTGGTACGCCGACCACCTGGCGCAGACAAAGGCCAAGACGGTACCCGCCGTCGTGATGCTCAGCGACGATCAGGACTGCCTGAGGAAGGCCAAGACCGAAGGCGTCACGGCCATGTCTCTTTCCGAGTATGTCGGCGGTCTCGAGGATGGCGAGAGGCTGCTGGACATGATTGCCGAGTCGCGGAACTCGAGCTTTTCCAAGAAGCCTGCCGGTCCACTCTACCCGGAATACTTCACCATGTCGAAGTTGATGACCGGCGTCAAGGCCGGCCTTCTTCACCAGGGCATCTTCAATGTCTCGCCGTACAACTACCTGGAGGGTTCCATTCACGTGCCCGCATTTCCCAAGCCTCTCATCGTCCTTGGCAGAGAGAACATCAACCGGGCCGTCAGCGGCGACGTTGTTGTGGTTGAGGTTCTGCCAAAGGACCAGTGGAAGGAGCCGTCAACCAAGATCATCGAGGAAGAAGCGGTCACGCGCGACGAGAACGCCGACGGGGAGGAAGCGCAGGACTTTGTCTCGGAAAAGGAGCGCAAGGCGCTGCAGGAGGAGGTGAAGAAGACGCACAAGAACAGCACCGAGGGCCGGCCGCAACCGACGGCAAAGGTCGTCGGCGTCATCAAGCGCAACTGGCGGCAGTACGTCGGGCACATCGACCCTTCCTCTGCGAGCAAGAGCGGCGGCCAGGGCCGCAAGTCGGACAACGTTTTTCTCATCCCCATGGATAAGCGCATTCCCAAGATCAAGCTGCGCTCGAGACAGGTTTCCGAGCTTCTCGGAAAGCGTTTGTTGGTCACGATTGACGCCTGGGACCGCGATTCCCGGCACCCCGTAGGCCACTTTGTGCGCTCGCTTGGTGACCTCGAGACCAAGGCTGCCGAGACGGAGGCGCTGCTGCTGGAGTACGACGTGCAGTACCGTCCCTTCCCCAAGACGGTACTCGACTGTCTGCCAAAAGAGGGCCACGACTGGAGAGTACCACAGAGCCTAGAAGATCCTGGCTGGAGGGACAGAGAGGATCTCCGTAAGCTCCTCATCTGCAGTATCGACCCCATCGGCTGCCAGGATATCGACGACGCTCTCCACGCAAGGCCTCTCCCCAACGGAAACTTTGAGGTTGGCGTCCACATTGCCGACGTCTCCCACTTTGTCAAGCCCGCCAACGCCATGGACACGGAGGCCAGCTTGCGAGGCACCACCGTGTACCTGGTCGATAAGAGAATCGACATGTTGCCGATGCTTCTCGGTACCGACCTGTGCTCGCTGAAGCCCTATGTCGAACGTTACGCCTTCTCCTGTATCTGGGAGATGAACGCCAACGCGGACGTCGTCGGCGCCCGCTTCACCAAGTCAGTCATCCAGTCCAAGGAGGCATTCAGCTACGAGGCGGCTCAGCTCCGCGTCGATGACGCCTCTCAGCAGGACGACCTCACCAACAGCATCAGAACGCTCATGATGCTGTCCAAAAAGCTGAAGCAGAAGCGCATGGACGCCGGCGCCCTCAGCCTGTCCTCCCCCGAGGTCAAGGTGCAGATGGAGTCGGAGACGTCGGACCCCATTGACGTCAAGACGAAGCAGCACCTCGACACAATGTCCCTCGTCGAGGAGTTCATGCTGCTCGCCAACGTCAGCGTCGCCGCAAAGATCTACGAGGCCTTCCCCCAGACCGCCATCCTCCGCCGTCACGGCGCCCCGCCAAAGACAAATTTTGACGAACTCTCGAACCAGCTGCGCGTCAAAAAGGGCCTCGAGCTCCGCGTGGACTCGAGCAAGGCGCTCGCCGACTCGCTCGACACCTGCGTCGACCCCGTCGACCCCTTCTTCAACACCTTGGTCCGCATCATGGCCACCCGCTGCATGATGTCAGCCGAGTACTTTTGCTCCGGAACACAGGCCTACCCGGAATTCCGCCACTACGGCCTCGCCTCGGAAATCTACACGCACTTCACCTCCCCCATCCGCCGGTACGCCGACCTCGTCGCCCATCGCCAGCTCGCCGCCGCCATCGGCTACGAGGCCATCCACCCGGCCGTCCGCAGCCGCGGCCGCCTCGAGGCCGTGTGCAAGAACATCAACGTCCGCCACCGCAACGCCCAGCTCGCCGGCCGCGCCAGCATCGCCTACTACGTCGGCCAGGCCCTCAAGGGCCGCGTCGCCGAGGAGGAGGCCTTTGTCATGAAGATCTTCAGCAACGGCTTCGTCGTGTTGGTCCCGCGCTTCGGTATCGAGGGCCTGATCCGGCTGCGGGACCTCGCGGAGCCCGAGCCTGAGAGTACCTTTGACGCGGAGAATTACGTCCTTACCACGAGCGGGAGCAAGGAGCTGCGGGTGGAGCTGTTCCAAAAGGTCAAGGTCAAGGTTACGGATGAGAAGGACGAGATGACGGGCAAGAGAGGTGTCAAGATGGAGCTTGTTAGCGTTTGAGGGGGCTCTAAGATGTGGGAATGGGAATAAAAATACGGAATTCTTGGGTGTTTTGAGACGTTGAAGTAGAAGATGGCAAGAGACTTGGCCAACTTAAAAGTTCTAGAAATGAACGCGTTTATTTATGTCTAGTCTCGTCCTGAACTGTCTGGTATGTGAAATGGGAATAGAACCAGTCTTTGCGTTGTTTTCATGCGTTGTTTTCATGCCTCGAACCTACGTCTCTGAGGAAGGACCTTTTGATATCACAAATTATGTCACTCGGCACGACACCGCACCAAGATAGTATCAGACCATGTTTGTCTATCTAGAGTATCGTATACAGCCTATAGAGGCGCATATCATTCATCATAAAACTCAGCCCGTGTCCATCTCCGCCCTTGACCTCGTATACTACACATCCGACCACAGATATAAACACACCATACCCGAACCTCCCGAAAAACGAATAGCATGCTCAGCGAGCCTGACGGACCGGCCTATGAACCTGCTCCCACAAAGAACACTTCCGGAGCAAAGACCTGAGATCTCCCTGCGTCTCCGGATCGACAGGCAACTTGGACACGAGGTCCCGTCCGTAATCAAAGTCGAGCCACGGCTGAAGGCTTTTGCGGTCGTGAATCATGCGCAACACAAATTCCTGCGTCCATACCGAGGGTGCCCAGACCAACTCTTCCAGGCCCTGGCCCATGGCTTCCTTGACGAGCTCGATCCACGGCTTCCTCGACCGGATCGCGGGCTTGTTTCGCCTACGCACGACGATGGTTGTCACGCGCTGCTGCAAGCTCATATGCGGCAGGTCCGGGCAGTCGTCGAGGACGTGAAGCTTTGTGTTATGGATCGGACATCCCATGATGGTGCCGTTGTCGTCCGGAAAGACGCAGTCGCCGAGCCAGTGTCCGGCGTGTCCACAGTTGGAGCAGATGTTATTCGGGTTAAAGCGGTCGCCGTACAGGAATTGCGAGGTAGTAATTTCGTTCTGGCTCCATTCCTCGCTTGTCATCTTCACTTTGCCATGGAAGGGCGGCTTGTGACGGCGGGTGTCGGTGTCGTGGTAGACCTTGTTTCGCTTCTGGCCACCACTGCTCAGGTACTGGGAGGCTTTCGAGTTCGCTGCGGGAGCCACGGGAGCGTGAGGCGGCGCCGATCTCGCTTCATCTTGGGAGGTCCTGTCGTGTGGCCTTTGCTGTGTATGGTGCGCGCGATTGGCGTTGTATCTACTACTGGAGGTGCCTTGGAATGATCTCGTAGAGGAGCCTTGGTGATATCCCCCCCTCTGGATACTCGACTGGGCAGCAACGAATCGCTGTGTATCTCTATGTGTGTCGTCGCGATGGTCACGGTCAAAGGAGCTGGTGTGATCGGGGCGGTTTTCGTTCCAACTACCGCGATCGATGGAGCTGCTTCCATATCTGGAGGGAGGCCTGACGAGTTGCTCGTCACCATCAGGGTACATTCCATGCTGATTCTCGAGCTTCTGAGGATCATAGTAGGGTCCCGACTTGGAGTCTTTGAGGTTGGGTCGCACAGGCGAGTGTGGCGTGCCCTGACATTCTCGATTAGAAGACCCCTCTAGCATCGACAGCTTGTCCTTCAGTTTCTGGATCTCCACACTGCGCTCTTTGTCGTTCATTTGCACCGATTCGCTCCGAAGCGTTTTGGATTCTGTTACCAGACTCTGTGACGATCTAATGTCGTGTGGGTGTATCGACATAGTGCCATGTGGAACATCGGTCGTCTTGAGTCTCTTGACCAGGTTGCTGTCTCTTCCCTCCTCCGTTCTGGATCGTTGACCGTCGTCAGGCCCATAGTTCAAAGCATCAGGGCTTGAAATGGGGGGTCTGGATCTCTTCATCTCGAGAGATTGTTCTGACTTGGTCGTGGCAGGGATAATACTTTGAAAGTATGCCGCTGCGATAGGTAGGACATGCAAAGCGTGTTGGGCAAGAGAGCTTCTGGCGAGAACTTAGATAAAAACCTTTACCTCTTTATAGGTAGCGGTTTGAACTGCTTGATCAGTGTGCTGTCGTTTTGTGAATGAGAAATGACGTGACGTTTTGAGGTGAAGGAGAAGTGAAGTGTAAGGAGGGGCATTTGCAGGAAGGAGGAAAACAGGGACAACCTCACCGACCTCTGGCATCTACACGTCACGTGGGTACGTACTACGAGTGGGTTTCAATTCACCACCGAGCATACTTCACTGGTTTCGGGAACGGGCGTTTGATATGAGAGGCAGGCGATGCAGAAGGCACCTACCTACTTACCTGGCCGCACCTGCCCAGATCATGAACATGGTCTCAACGATTGCCTCCGGCATGACTTCGCGTGCGAATGAAAGCGGATTTCTTATTACTTACGAAGGCAGCTATATGCGCGATTCGGATTTGGGAATAGGTGGGAATGTGCAGCTATATCAGCCTACCATTGGACTGATCTGAAAAGAATATTGCAAGATCCTTGATATGAATGGAGTAGCCTTGACGAAGAACCAGTATTCGATTCAACCGAACTCAATAGGATGGTCCAGTATATGGAGCAGCCTAAAGTTTCGTACGAGACGAGAGCACCTTGGGCAACAGTCCCGTCATCTATCTAGTTGACATAACAAAGCGAGTGTGTGAAAACAACGACCATATCATACATCTTTTCCTTTTTCGAGTGACATAACTGAATGGAGAACTTCTAGCTTTTCAAATCCGCACAAACATAGTCTGGAAAGTAGTGTCCAAAGTGATAAGAGCTTTGTCAATCTTATTATTCGCACTGCCATCACCGCTCTGATCAGTATTATGATTGATGTTAGCCAGCCGTCCTTGGAGCATATTCATCGTAGAATATCTATGGCATGATGGCAATGAAAGAGAAAATTATAATGTATACTGAAGGTAGCATTGTTTTATCGCCCACTGGTCTGAGACATGCCTTCTCCCGGGCGAGTGTCCCACACCACTCAGTGAATGTATTCCTGGAGGAGAAGGAAGCGCCTCGGCCGTCCCTTCCTATAATATTCGGCATTTACCTTCGCCACCTTCTTCTCCACAACCCACCCAAATCAACTTCCAGATTACGCAACTATCCAAAGTCAATCTCCTTCCCAGGTTTGCCCTTCCAAAGTGCACCTTCTGTCGTCTGACTTACTGACACTTCATCCGTTGAGTGACTTAAGATGGAAAGTGACGACGTATCTGCCGCGGAGGCGTCCTCTCAACCACCAGCCGAGCGAGTCAAACTTTCGTCATCCGCCGCCGATAAGAATAAGCCCGTCTTCGGACGCCTCGACGTCACCTTGGATACTGACGAATCTGGAGACATCACCGTCAATATCAGCAACACAAGACGCCTTGGCAAGCCCGTGATCGACCACCTTTTGGATGAGACTTTCGCTTTTCATGGATCTCGCCAGCAAGTTCATGCTATGATTGATAGAATTCTCGACTACAGCGAGAATTCCATCACCACGGGCATTGTGAGCCTCCAACCTGGCACAGGCGAGGCGGCACTGCAGTCAAAGGCGCCTACGACAACCCAGGCAGTGGAGTCAGTAGCTGCGGCAGCTACGGTGTCTGAGAACCGGACAGACCCAGATTCAGTCGCGTCGACGAATGAGGGGTCAGTGAAGTCTACTGCCACAGAGGTAGAAGCATCTGCCCTTAAGGGACCATCGACACCTGCGGTTACGCACCAGTCTCAGCAGACCTCCAAAGTCGTCGCCACCCCGAAGCCAGTTGCGCCGCAGAATTCATCGCTTGTTCTCACACGGGATCACCTGAAGAGTGTATTCAGAGCGTGGATGAATGGTGGACGGCCGGTGACAAAGTTACAGACCCTCCTGAAGAAAATTCCTGAGAACTACAGCCCGAATCCCTCTGTGGAGTGCATGGTTCTTCAAAAGTTAGCTGGAAAGAAGCCAGACATGATGGCCGGTGAACTTGAAACCGTGGTACGATCTTACATGACCTCAGTCTTCAAGTGTTGTATTCAGCAAAAGAACACCAAAATCGGAAGGGCTTGAGTGCATTTCCAGATTTTGAGGCTACTGTGGTTCTACCCTGGTTAGTGATCAAATCATCCGTTCAGCCGGTTGATCAATAAAGAAAGCCCTTACTGATAACTAGGCTACTGGGATACTTTAGATCAGGTTGAAAAAGTCGACTTCCCTTGGGCTCAGATGGAACCCCTTTGGTCTGCGGGCCCGCCTAGCTCAGCTTACAGGGCTTTCAAAAGACACAACCGTGTTATAATCCGCGTGATCTTCAACTGATACCGCGGAACTTGGCATTGATATGGCTACGATGTTCAGCAGTCAATCACCAGGCACAAACGTCTCAACTACTGAGCTGTGTTTCGGTATTGCATCATGGTCCTCCTGTGGGTCCCCATCTGAATACATGCCTTTAGATGACGTTGGACGGATGAAAAGCAGGAGGTCGCTCGAGATGACAAGATCATTTAGGATCCCATAAGGACCAGATTAAATGAAAGCAAGGGACATTCCGGATGAAGGTGTATGTGCAGATTTGAACGAGGACAACGGGCTAAACCGTCATTCTTTGCTTTTTATTTTTCCCTTGAACCGCCCCCAAAAACGCCATGTGATATGAAACGAGGAATCTAACAGCCAGCCAAGCTCTTCATGAGGGAGTTAAAACCCAAGAAATGGGACCACAACATCTCTCCACTTTCTCTTTTGATATCATGTACTTCTCCCCTCTCCTCTCACTATGTTCTCTCCATTACTATACCACCCCTTATTGCTCCATCGCCTCGTCCTCATCGCCAGCAGCAGCAAGACCACTGAACAAGTCACCGAGGTCAAACTCCTTGGCCCATTCCGTGACAATCGTCTTCTGATCTGCGGCAGCAACGTCGTCAGCGACGGGGGCAGCAGGCGCGGCGCCCTTAGCATCGCTCTGGACAGCAAGGACAGGCGCCTCGACCCAGCCCTGGATGCGGCCGTCGCGCCAGTCGGTGACGACGGTCATGGCGGCGGCGTTGATGTTGGGGATACCGCCGCGTCCCAGACGACCGCGCTTCCGCGCGACCTGCACCAGGAAATCGGTCGTGATGTCGCCGTCGGCGCGGCTGGGCAGCAGCGTCGGCAGGTCGTAGGCGTCGGTCAGCTTCTGCAGCAGGTCGGGGGAGGCGGCGAGGCGGCGCAGGAGGAGGGTGACGGCCGGGATGGGGTCCTCGATGTTCTTGGGCGGGACGGCGTTGAGGAGGACAAGGTGAGCGTGGGCGTCGGTCGCGTTCTTGAGGGAGACAAGACCCGATGTGGAGGCGTTCTTGGCGGAGGGGAAGACGATACCGGGAGAGTCGAGGAGGGTGAGCTTGCTGTCGATCTTGACCGCGCGGATGCTCGTGGTGACGCCGGCCTCGGCGCCGGCGGGGCAGGCCTTTGAGGCGCCTCGGCCGCCGGAGAGACGACCGAGGAGAGCGTTGATGACGGATGACTTGCCGACGTTGGGGTAGCCGATGACGCCGACGGAGACAGCGCGCTTGAGCTGCTTGCTGGCGGCGTAGGACTTGAGGGCGCGGAAGAGGTCGGACGACGTCTTTTGGACGGTGAGCTCCTTGTGGTTAAAGGTGTGGGCGTTGGGCGCCGGGTTGGAGGCGCGCAGGGGCAGGGTCGGGAAGGAGCGGCGGAGGTGGACGAGCCAGTCCTTGAGGACCTTGGGGGGCACGAGATCGATCTTATTGACGACGAGAATGAGGCGCTTGCCGCCGCTGGCGGCGGCCATGACGCTGCGCTCGACGTCGCGGGAGCGGGTGGATTCCGGGTCGCGGGCGTCGAGGACGTAGAGGATGACGTCGGCCTGCTCGACGACGTTCTTGAAGACCTTGTCAAAGGCCTTGCGGGAGGTGGCGTTGCCGACGGGGATCTCGGCGGGCGCATCAGAATCGTCGCCTGAATCGTCGTCCGAGTCCATCTCATCGTCATCGTCGTCGCGCAACTCCTTTTCGTACGTCTCGGCGGCGGCCCTCGCGCTGCGCAGAAGGGCGGCCATGGGGTTCGAGTCGTCGCCGTCGTCCTCCTCATCGTCGTCCTCGACCATCATGTCGTCGTCGGCCACGTCGACCTGCTGGCCGGTCGCACCGGCGACGGTGGCGCCCGTCTTGGCGGCCTTTGCCATTTCGCGACGCTTCTGGTTCTCCTCCTGCTTGCGCAGCTTGTTCTCCTCAATCTCCTCGAGGATCTTCTCCTTGTAGGGGAACAGGTTCGGGATACCCGGGTCCTTCTTGAGCTTGGTGCGCCATTCCGGGTTCTGCTTGGCCTTCTTTCTGTCTTTCCTCTGCTTCGCCGCCGACTTCTTCTCGATCTTGTGGCGAAGGCGAACCGTCGTCCTCTTGGACTTTGGCTCTGCGAAGATGCTGTTAGTCAAAGAATAATACAAAAGACATTGAACAGTCCATATGCAACAGTCACATACTCTTGGGTTTGTTAATTGAGCCAGCCATCGTGATATCTGACCAAAGTGACTTTTGGCAAGATTTTTGTTGTATGGGGGTGAGCTTTTGGTTGGTACTTTGCTACCCTCGGCCGCCGCAAAACTTTCCTGGCGCTTCGCCCAGTCCTTGCAGTGCAACTTTCAAAAATTTAGTGGGAGGTCGGGTTTTGCCAGCCCACACCGCTCCTGCTATCGCTATCACTCCCCACCAAGATATCCTCACCGCCTAACGCTAATCCCAATGAAGGAGCCCCGCCATAGTCACCTTTGCCCCGCGACGGCTGACATAAGAAGGATCAGTCGATGAGGAAGAGGGAAAAAAAAAAAAAGGCGTGCTGGAACCGGTGGACCACAGACGCTCGGTGCTGCCGCGGTGCCGCTGCCGCAGCGTCAGAGGGGGTCCTTCCGGTGGACAGAAATGCCCGTCTCGGTGTTTTTGGCCGCTGGAAAGATGCCGCAGCTCAAATAGCGGGCTGGCAAAAGGCGGATTACCAAGGTTGTCGTTGCCGACTCGGAACTTCAACGATCCTTTCAGAGTCATATCTCACTCAACTTCAACTCATAATCTCAACTAGACTCTTGAATACAATAACTTTCTCTTCACTATCCATCTAAGACCACATCGAAAGGCTATAAACATAGATCCATCACACAAATCATTTATCCCTTCAGGTATACACTCATAACTCACTTCTGAGGGATAACCGCTGACCCTGTCTACCAGACTCAACCATGTCGTACACGGCCCCTCCACAACGCATCACCTTTGATGGCTTCCTCTTCGACATGGACGGAACCATCATCGACTCAACAGAAGCCGTCGTGAAGCACTGGCACACGTAAGGAAACCAACGAACTCCACCGGTTCATCAGCATCATCATCAACATTCGTCCCTTGCATGAGGGGTTACTCTCTCTCTCTCTCATCTCATCTCTCGAAAACCCCACTAACACCGGCCTTCTTTCTCTCCCTTGCAGAGTCGGCAACGAAATAGGAGTCGCGCCCGAAGTCATCCTCGAGACCTCGCACGGCCGTCGTAGCATCGACATCTTGAAGATTCTGGCCCCTGAAAAAGCAAATTGGGAGTGTGAGTACCGTGCCTAACCTACACGAACACACCCACACCAAAAAAATCTCAGATCTCTGTTTTGTCTGATCTCGCGTTTCTGGTTCCTGTTCCTGATTCAAGTTCCCCCCTTGCCTTGCTTCACCTACCTAAACACGACTCACCGGCGCGCCGTCTGTCAGGTTTCCCCAACTTTTGTCATGCATGTTCACCTACATGACGCAAGGGGGGGATGGAGATGGTGATGAACTCAGGGGTTCGCGAAGAAAAGGCTGACACGAGATGAACAGACACGCGTGAGATGGAGGGCCGCCTCCCGAAACTCTACGGAGGAGACGCCGTCGAGATCCCTGGGGCAAGGGCACTCCTCGACGCCCTCATCGCGAAGCAGGCTCCCTGGGCCATCGTCACCTCGGGGACGGAACCCCTTGTGGGCGGGTGGCTCAACGCGCTCAAGCTGCCGCAGCCTCAACACCTCGTCACCGCCGAGTCCGTCGAGAACGGCAAGCCGGACCCGACCTGTTACCGCATCGGCCGCGCGAAGCTCGGTCTAGAAGACGCGTCCAAGCAGGTGCTCGTCCTCGAGGACAGCCCCGCCGGCATCAGGGCCGGTAAGGAGGCTGGGTGCAAAGTGCTAGGCCTCGTTACGAGCCACACCGTTGAGCAGGTCGTGGGCGCGGAACCCGATTGGATCGTCAGAGACCTCGATTCTGTAAAGGTCGTGGAGAGTCGCGACGGTGTCGTCACGCTGGAGTTTACCGACGCCCTCGTTTCGAAGCCTTAGTGTAGTTAGTTGTCTACGACTGATTGACTACTCTGGCGTGAGGAATGGAGGCTCTGCTAATGAATCGATAGAGCAAGAAATAGACTTGGCCTGTATAGACTTTGGTATGACAACATCGTACGCTTTTTACCGTTCCCTTGGCCCTTGGAGCCAAATAAGTCCTTGGAGCCCCATACAAGGGAGTAAAGGGGACAGATGATGGACGGCAAAGCCTTTCAACCGGCCAGTGCGCGAGAAAGGGCAATCACAAAGTAATCTTCTTTCCCCGCCGTCGTCTCATCGAGGGAGCACTTGTTGGGTTCAGATGAGAAATAGTTCTCGAAACGGAGTCCCCATTTCCTCAAGCTTGAAGATCCCTAATAAGTTGTGTCGCGTGAGTTCCGTGATGTTTATTTTGATCCGGGGAAGCAGCTTAGTGCCACAACAAAACAAACATCATCATCCGTCTATCTTCACTGAAGAGGGGCGTGTGCCGAACCGAATTGAGGTACTCCAAAGGGCCCAAGACAATGTCTTTAGCCTTGGAGACAAAGTCCCGCCGTATGTTGTGTACTCGACATGTGCAACCCCAGGATCCAAGAATACCATCCTTCGGCCGAGTCAGGTGAGCCCATGACTACCTACAACTCGCCAAGCCGCCGCTTCTTTTTGGTTTCGCCTACAAACGCGGGAGTATTGGAGGGGCTTCCGCAAAGCAGCTTGCGTCGGTGGTGATCCAGCTCAAGGTACAAGAAAGGTCAAGCACACATCGAGACACGTCCTCGTCTCGTCCCGTCATTGTCCTATGTTCCTTGGGGGTCCTTCTCCCCAATCACGGGTGATTACAGCGATCTCGCGACCTTAGACTATAGTAGCAGGAGAGAAAAAAAAAGCAACGTTAAGAGGTCTCAGCCCGGTCGATGTACCGCATCTGGACAGGCAAAAAGCAACCCGCAAAAGCCCGCGGTCGTTTCACGAAAAGAGCCCGTATACGAGATAGTCTGAGAGAGCGAGCTTGCCGACCACATCCGGTACACTGGTCTCTAGTTGACCTATCTCTGTCTTTGCAGAGCTGAGCGGAGCGGTCCCGAGACCGTGGATGTGGCGTAACTTTCTATAACGAACAAACCCGCTGCGGTCTAATACACGGGCAAACTACACCGGTCTGTGACCACCTTCGTAATTCGGAGCTGCAAGGTCCCGAAAGCACAAATATCACCTGTCAGCTTCGGAGCTTCATGCTGACAGACCTGGCTGCTTGAAGGCTGTGTGCGTGCGCGCTTTGCTTCCTTAGGGCACCAACTATAGACAAGCCTGCGAGGCGAAATAGAATTCGGCATCTTGCAGGCAACTTCAGAGATCTTCGTGCTTGAACTGTGGGTGTGTCGCTCCAGACAGTGAACATGTGTAGCCCGCTGAGTGGAACAGGGTCGACTATCAATACTCCTCGGGACGTAATACTTGGTGAAAGAGGGGAAGCACAACAGCGGAAGGATTCCTCCCTTTTCCTGACATAGCACAGTTGTAGGTGGTGATGCCTTGTTTGCTCATGGACAAGCAAGATTATCGGTGGCTGCAGGTACGATCAGCTGTAGAGAGAATCGGGAGGATGATGCCGAGACAGCTGTACGATCAGTGTCTAGGAAAGGCAGAGACGACGAGCGTGCCTATTCACGCCGGTACAGGAACCCAGGGCGGGGTTTGTTTGCTTACAACGCAGCCATCCAAAAGCAGGCGTCCGACGATGTCATTCCGACATGTACCACAACGGACGCCAGCTTTTCGTATGGGCGGATGCAGGAACAGGAAAGGCTAAGCCAACATAGGCTTCGCGCGCGAAAATGTCAATCTCGAAACCATCAGGTGGAGGGCTGATGTGGACAGCCTCCAGGCTTAGTATGATGTTAACTTTTGAACTGTCGTCGATGCTGCAGGTACACAGAGGGCCGGCTCGGTTGAGCTACATCTCCATCTCGTTGAGGCGGCGCGCTAGCAGAACAACGGAAGGGATGACCGCAATCTCATTTTGAGTATAGCTGTCACCACGAGACAATTCATGAGGAGATTGAAATACGGAATACATCTCATGCCTCCCTGGGTAACAAGTCTTTTGACGGGGACAGCTCTCAATGGCGTTGGAGCATTCAAGTAGTGTAAGTTGGTGAGCGAACGCCGACCCACGGGATGCAGGTCATCGGGCCGGCAGGCAAAACCGCGCGGCTGCCAAAGCAAAAAGGGGGGGCTTCTGGTGTTTGCTTCCCGGTGACGGCCTCTGTTTTTGCGCGTTTAGCATCCGGTATCCGCCAGTCCCCAGAGCTTCAAAGAAAGGTTCCAAAGCTTCCAACACGATAGACGTCGTCCGGCAGTATCCGTATTGTTTGCACCGGCTCGGTATTCGGTAGCGGACTGAACAAGGCCTGACTCGAGCTGGCCATGTCGTGAGGCTGTGCTCAGTTTAGCGAGCGAGAGGGAAATTGTGTCGTCGCAGAGATGGGGCACTGTCCGTAAAATGTGTGGAAACTAGAGCACGCACCAGCCCAGTCGAATGCAAGTGTTGTCTGCGTCGCACGCGTCCTCCACGGGTCCCTTTTACTACGGCCGTGACGAGGACCCTTGGTCGAGTTTAATGAGAAGCATGGGCCTGCGGCTTGTGCGCATAACGAAGGAGGAAAAAACCCGGCATGCTCTCCCCGTGCTCCCATCATCCCATGCCTGGTTGTGAACTTGTGAAAGAACAAAAGCGAGCCCTCGCAGACTCCTTGTCCTTGGCCCCCTCCACAATGCAGGGGCAGGGCCGGCACCTCATCCATCTCGTCAGTCGTCACTGTCGGCACCGCACGTGGCCGCCAGGGCCCGATTTTGATCCCAATCTCCCGCTTGCCGCTGTTTCCACCTTGGACTTTGGAGCAGAGAAAAAAAGTTGATCGGGATCTGGATCATGGATGCCACTATCCATCTGTTGATTAACCAAGCCACTCTCTGCCTCGTATATCGTCATTGCGCTTTAATAAACTCGAGTACTCGTAGCCACCAAAAAAAAAAAAAAATCGATTCTTGGGGGGTTTCTGCGGCGATGTTACCGCAAGAGGCCGTTTGTAGTCATGTCTCTCTTCCGGTGTCCGCTGTCCGGAGTCAAGGTTTTGAGGGATACCGAACCCCTTTCTCGTGCATATCGTGAAAGGGAAGAGGAAAACAACAGCTTCATCTCCCATGTGCATGTTGGAGCCATGCACGGCCATGACTCCTCTAGTCGTTGTGGAAGTCTTCCTGCACGCCATTTCAGTCGCTTGGCATTTCTGTGTGCTGCGCGGATGTTGCATGGTGTTTGCTGGCGTCACGCCTTCGAACCGCCGGCGTCTTCGATACTAGACTAGGCAACTGCGTCCTTCCTCGTTTCCCACGTTCCAGAAGGTAACTTTCCATGCCGGCTCGGTACCGTATGGTGGGCATCTGTTGTCCAACTTTCCTACGGAAGCTTGAGCTATGGCGAGCCGATTGATCGTGCTCCGCAGTTGGTCGCTCTCCGCGAATACTTTGAACTTCATCCACAGCGTCGGGTTCTTCCTCCTTGCAAGGAGACACTAAAATAGAAGTGGTTACACTCGGAACCCATCCAGTCCACATGGTGCTCCGTATGTCTTCCTTGCCGAATATCATCTCCGGGGGAGGGTTCGTCGAATCGTCAGAGTGGAACAACGGGTAGATGTCTGACGAGCAGATTACATCGACATCTCGAGGCGCAGCCTGATCCAGTATGGCGTTTGAGAGCCGCCGGGAGAAGTACCTACTTCGGCAAACCATCACCAAGTTCGAACAGGGGAGAAAGAAAGAGGATGACGGATACGTATACTGCACAGAGCTTATGCCAAAAAAAAAAAAAGCAGATTTGTGCAAAAGACGTCGGTGAAAAGACGGTGAGATGATCGATCCAGCACCGTTATACAATGTCCTCGCTTCTCCGCCCCTCGGCCTGTCGTCGTCTGTTTGAGCTCCTCCGGCCGGTGATACTGATCCCGCCCATTTTTGCCTGGCAATTTGACGTGAAGACATTGGTGTCAGCAAGTCTTTCCGCATCAGCGAGCAAGTGTTCAATCTCAGATCGCTCTAGCCGTAGCGCAACGTCAGGAGAGCACCGCTTCGCAGTAGAGGCTAAAGTTACTCGTCAAACGCCGACGTGATGCGTGATAAGCGTGTTGTGGCAAAGACTAAGACTGACAGTCGTAGGCTGCCCAATCAGTACGGACAAAGGTGCCAAGTATCTGGGACAAAGTGAGACAACGTCTTCTTTCCGCATTGCTAGCTTCACAAGCGTTCCGCTCTCCAGGAAACGCCAGACACGGTTCGGCGCCGTTGTCCTCATGTCCCGCCTTGCCCCGAAGACCGCTGAAAAGCGGCGTGTCTGATGAATTCGCGCAACGTTGTAGCTTGACCTTACCTTTTACACTAAAGGTTGACATCTGGACAGATTGTTCTGGGCTCCCAGCCTTTCGCAGGGCCATGCATCGCTTGATACTGAGGGCGTATGATCGAATTGACCCTGCTGAAAAGGCTTTGTTGAGGACATGAAATTCCGCCTCCAAGTGCTGCACCTGCGTTGCCTTGCTTCTGTCGGCCACTGCCGCCAATCGCATCTCGTGAATACCAGCCTCCGCCCTCCAACGGGAATCAGGTGCAGCATTGGCTAGACATCAAAGACGGCCAACGATGTCTTGGGGCCAGGTAGTACTCCGTAGGGGGTCCACCTTAAAGAATCGCGAAGCGGCTTCAGTGGTGAGGTTACAACGCCCACGGATGAGCGATGGTCCGGAGACGCCCCCACACCACAGTCTGGCTAGATGTGCTGCCGCGTATTTGTTCTGGCCCTGTGTCGCAATGCATCCCGTTTTCCGCACTTCGCTGTGTGCACGATCTAGGCCCAGTGAGACCGAGATCACGGAAGAAGTTCTCGATGAGAGTGTAGCCTGGAACGTCCAAGTTGTCAAGCGTGACAAGGCGAGATTTGTGACTTCTGGTCATTGCTGTCTGCTGGCTTGGCACGGTTGGCGGCCCGAATGAGTCCAATTCGCCCGCATCGAATCTGTGCATGATTTAACGGGGGGTGCGGACCAGCTGAATCATATCCAACTACCTTCCATTGACTTGTCATGACTGCCTCGGTCCCAAACTTTAGTAATGTAGGCATCTTACAGAGTATCCCTGTGAGAAGACAGGTTGAAGAGTGAAGGCGACGATGACTTGGTGATTGCCACTGACGAGTTCCAGAGATCGACAGAAAGAGGCGCCGCGCCTCTCCGGGGAACTTCTCTCCCGGGCAGTGTCAAACTGGATCGAGCAAGAGATGAGCGCCCAATCTGCCATCCAAGATTTCTAGCTGATCGCCATACACAATACCACGGCGAACATGTCCGGGGACAGTGAGCCAAGATAGTTGGGCAGCGTAGGCTGAAGTGGGCAAAAGGTGAGCTGAAGCCCGATCACACTTGACAGTCTGCGCAATGACGGCGACATTTTCAGTCTAGCTGGTGGCCGTGGCCTCGTTTTCTGACATGACGATGTGAGAAGATACGGCGTTGTGATGTGCGCGTACTGCATAACTGATCCCCAGGACGATTGTTTCTAGGCAAGGGGGGTCCTATAACATGCACATCTTAAGAAAATCCCACGAACGAGGCTTGTGGCGGGCCTAGGTTTGCGCGCCTCGTTTGACTTAGCAGTGTCACCCAGTGGAAAGCGGCCAACCGCACGTCTGCGCTCTGGTACTTGGTCTGGGATGCCTGGGATCAGCCGCTTCTTGGATAGATGCTTGGAAAACGCGATGTGACTTCAGATTGCGCCGTCTGGGCTGTCAGTGAGGGAAATCGTAGTATCTCGGTCAGACTAAATATCCATGCTCGGTATTGGAATGCCTCGATGTCCAAGTTCATAGTAACGGAGGTTTCCGAAAGCAACTCCTGAATCAAGTTCATATCGCTTTCGAGTGACCACGAAGCTTGGTGAGTGGACTTGACATCGTTGTACACAGTTGTGTGTTCCCAGCACACAAATTCCGTGAGCATCGCAGACGTTCGCACACTTCTCATTCCCATGTTGCGAGGCCAGTTCCAGGAATAGCAGCTCGCGTGCCTTCGTCGCTTGCACCCCTGCGGCGGTCCTGCGGCGGTGTCGGCTCGAATGATGACCCATCCGTTGCTGTCGAGCAATCCAATCTAGAGAAAGGGTCGCCGCCCAGAACGTGGATGTGTTCCCAGCGTCTGGTTAGAGAACCCAATCGAACCACCAATTGTCAAGGGACCATGACTTTTCGATGAGAAATGAAACCCGGCTAGCTTCAGACCAAAGTCGCGGAAATCTTCGAGGGAAAACTTCCCGTAGCGTAAATACGCTACATCTGAATATGGAATGAAAGCCGTTGCCCGCTCCCCCGGCCTCGCTGGCTGGCCCTTCGATCTCACGGCCTTGTCCGGGCTACTGCTGGCTTAGGATCGACGGCGAGGGACCCCCTTGGCGATTGCTTCAACTGGGCACAAGAGGCGCCATTCACGTTCCCAAAGGCTTGGTTCGTTATGTGACTGTGTAGTTGAAAGTTCTTGTGCCGTTCCCAGCTGTAAATTCGTCCTCTGCTGTAACTGCGCTGTGATGGAACCACACCTGACGCTGCTCCCCTTCGTCTCGTACGGCCGAGAGTAATTTCTTGATCAAGCCAGCAGCCCAAGCATTCTGTAGGTAAACTTCATGCGAAGGAGGAGCTGAAGCTGCGAGTCTACATCCATTGGCTAATTCTTCAGCCCGTTTCGCTCTCTGACCAGCGCAAGGACATGGGTCAATCGGTCGTTGTGGTTCTAACGACAGAGAGCAGATATAGAAGAGCGTCCAATGTGTGCATCCGGCGGTACACCTAGTTCGCGGGGAAGAAGAAAAGTGTTCCGCTGCAGGTCAAGACAAGTCAGATACAGTGCGATAAGTAAGTATTTGTACGACAGGATCCGACCACAATCCGCGAGCAGTACTCCGTACATGCTCCGTACCTCGCAGGAGGCAACAAGGCCATGTTGGGTTAACGCCGAAAATGCGGTACACCGCACGACGAATTCCCTCCATGTTGATTGATGGGCCGATGTCTCCTTGACCCGTACGGATACAGCATGGGTGCATGGATGCCAGTTCTACAGACCGCGGAGCGTCCTTGCCCTGTCTTTCGGAGTTCTGACGGGCCCACCCACAAATCCAGTTACAGGCTCGCAGTCGTCCAGCTCTCGAGAGAAACGGCGGGTTGTGGCAGACAGTGCGAAAGTCGAGCAAGTGATGATTGTGTATCCATGCTCCGCATATTGTAAGCTGTGTATGGATACCACGCACAGATTCGACGTGCAAAACTATGTGTGCCTGCCGGTGACAGTTGCTTTGGCCAGAGGGCCACATCAGTGCATCGCGTCTCCTTTGTTTTGCAGCAGCGGTAGACCAGTGACTACCAGTTATAAGTCAACAGCGTTGAGAGTGAGTTGTCTCTCCTCTTCGAGATCTCGGCCAAAAGAGGAATAGGCTTGCGGCTTGCCCATTGTCAACTTGTCAAGGTTCGGCGACCTGGCGAACCAACGCGTTGCCGAGTAAGACGAGCGGAAAACGGGTGGGGGGCCATTGTACTAGCCTGCGGGAGCAGCGGCTGGTACCTGGAGTAAGGGAACCGGCGTCTGCCCTGGGCGTCTTCGGCCACATGTCTGGACTGGTTGGTGTCCTGTAAGGATGAAGATGGTGACGCCTGGTGATGATGAAGTTGCCCCTTTGGTACTGGTAGACTTACGGCAGCGGAGGTGGTGGTGATCTTCGCAGGCAAGTCAACCCAAAGTGACTGCCAGACGTTCCTCTTTTCGAGGTTGGCGATGCGGCAGCTGCAGTGGCTGCCCAAGACTTGCATCGCAGCGTTGCGTTTTGGGAGTCGCTGAGCAGAATCGGGAAAGCGTGGGACAGCGAGGCACCCCACCACCCTGTCAGTTGATCACAGCGAGCGACGTGCTGCAAAAGCCTTCAGTCCCCGGTAAGCCCAAGAAGGAAGAAAAAAATAAAAACCGACGCGATTTTGGCGTCGTTGAGCTGCGTTAGCGCG